>NW_027185655.1:85457990-85479592 GCF_028583685.1 Petaurus breviceps papuanus | reverse complement strand
ATGGAAACCAGATGATGATGAAGAGATTTCAGAGGAAATGAAAGAGACGGCTAAGCTTGAAGAGGAGAAAAAAGATGAAGAAAAAGAAGACCGTAAAGGAATTCCTGAATTTTGGCTGACTGTTTTTAAAAATGTTGACTTGCTCAGTGATATGGTTCAGGAACATGATGAACCTATTCTGAAGCACTTTAAAGATATTAAAATGAAGTTCTCAGATGCTGGCCAACCTATGAGTTTTACATTAGAATTTCACTTTGAACTCAATGAATATTTCACAAATGAGGTGTTGACAAAGACATATCGTATGCGGTCAGAGCCAGATGATTCTGATCCCTTCTCCTTTGATGGACCAGAAATTATGAGTTGCACAGGGTGTCAGCTAGATTGGAAAAAAGGGAAAAATGTCACTTTGAAAACTATTAAGAAGAAACAGAAACACAAGGGACGTGGGACAGTTCGAACTGTGACAAAAATAGTTTCCACTGATTCTTTCTTCAATTTCTTTTCTCCTCCTGAAGTTCCTGAGAGTGGAGACCTGGATGATGACACAGAAGCTATCCTTGCAGCAGACTTCGAAATTGGTCACTTTTTACATGAGTGTATAGTCCCTAGATCAGTATTATACTTCACAGGAGAAGCTATTGAAGATGATGATGATGATTATGATGAAGAAGGTGAAGAGGCTGATGATGAGGAAGGGGAAGAAGAAGCTGATGAGGAAAATGATCCAGAATATAATCCGAAGAAAGATCCAAACCCAGCTGAGTGCAAGTAGCAGTGAGCAGTGTGTGCTGTGGCCTTGAGGATTACTGCACTGTCCCAGCCTAAACACAACTAGTAGTTACTTACAGCCTTATGTTTTGTATTTTCTTGGTAGAATCAAGTAAACAATTTTTCTTAAAAAAGGAAAAAAGAAAAAAACGAACGTTTAAGAACCAGTTCAAACTATATAGATTCATTCTACCTAGCATTTTAATAGTATAATTTCTGCTGGATATTTAGAATGCAGTGAATTCCCTAACGCATGTCCATTGCTACGTAGTTTGGTTCTTGTGAAGTCTTTTGTCATGTAGCTATTAGACTGAAGCTTTGAAAATTATCCAAACTGTTATTTGAGACCAATATTGGTTTAGAAAAAAGAAATCCTTCTGAAGAACCAACCAAAGTATTTTTTCAGCCCAGTAGTTGAATGGGTTTAAGTCTGCTTGCACTAGTTGTGCCTTCATTACTTTGTTAGAGAAATGCAGTGACTTGTATTAACTAGGAGACAAAGCATTTTGAAATTTGGTTTGAGAAGAGACTAGTACACTAGTACTACTTAAGAATTTCCAGTAAGACCACATCTAATGTTTGTTAACTGCTTGTTTATGGATTTCTGTATTTTAATGTGACATAGTGATCTACAAAGAAACTTTTAGTCATCCTAGTAAGGTTATTGTTTACCACTGGGGTGTGAATAAAACCTCGTATTTTCAGAAAAAAAAAGAAAAAGATGAAAAGACTTGCACAAAATAAGAGCAAAATGAGCAGACCCAAGAGAACATTGTATATAGTAATGGCGATATTGTTTTGTGAATGACTTTGAGCAACCAAGTAATTTTGACTATTATAAATATCTAAATTAACCACAAAGAACCTATGAAGAAAGACACTATATGCAATCAGAGAAAGAACTGATCAATAGAACTATGTATAAAATGGTTTTACATATATACACATATGTGGGTGTATATATATATACATATATATATATATACACACACATCTATGTATACATATATATTTGTGTCTAACGCTAGCCATCTCTGGGGAGAGGGAAGTAAAAAGTAATAAAATAATTTTATGGTAAGTTTGTTATATATTTAAAAGAAATAGCAAGGTCCAAAACAAAATTTCAGTTTCATGTACAATCTTCTTTTTTTTCTGTTCTACTATGTTATGGAAATGCTTTATTTCTTAAAGTTCAGAACAAAATAAATAAAATTTAAAATAAAGAATATTAGGTTTAGGGGCAGCTAGGTGGCATAGAGCACCAGCCCTGGAGTCAGGAGGACCTGAATTCAAATCCAAACTCAGACACTTAAACACTGACTAGCTGTGTGACCTTGGGCAAGTCACTTAACCCCAATTGCCCTGCCTTCCCACCTCCAAAAAGACCGAAAAAAAAAGAATTGAGTTTATCCAAAATCCAAAAAAGGGTTGAACTACATGGCCTCTGAGTTTCTTTAATCTCTGATAGTATATGTATGTATAAAATCTATGATTACATAATAATGTGAAAATCTTTCTTTTTTCATAAATATGGAATCTCCCTATATCAACCAGACTCAATGTGTCACAGACTCAATCTGTTGATATGTAGAGGAGGTTTGACTGGCTTTATGTGAGAGTTGGGCTAGTTAACTCCTTCTAGGCAGCCTCCTTGCTCCCTGGAGTCTCACCATACCAATTTTGAACTTAATGCAGATATTCAATTGACAGTATGCGGCAGCTCAAAACTGTTAGAGTCAACAGAACTTTCAGCATCAACCTTTCCATAAAAGGGATTACACTTGTATACCACCAAACCAAATGATCTTATGAAAATCTTTAATAATGTATCCATTTTTAGATTCACTAAAGAAATCCATACTTATATGTTACAACCATATGATAATATTTTAAATAACATAGTACAACCACTGACACTGATAAGTGAGTTAATATTCCCTTTCAAACCACTTAATTCCAATGTTTAATCAAAACTTCCAATTTCCATTTAGACAAAGTTTGAATAAAAGTTAGATATGTTAAGAAATTCTTTACTAAGAATCACTATAATACCTTTATTCCTTCCCCTTTCATTTCAAAACAAGTAACAATAGGTATGGATAGGTAGGTAGCAGAGTGGATAGAGTTCTGGACTTAGAATCAGGAAGATTCATCTTCATGAGTTCAAATCCCACCTCAAACACTCACTTTGTGACCTTGGGCAAATTACTTAACCCTGTTTGCCTCAGTTTCTTATCTGTAAAATGAGTTGGAGAAGGAAATGGCAAACCACTCCAGCATCTTTGCCAAGAAAATTCCAAATGGTGCTACAAAGAGTAAGATAGCACTGAAATGACTCAACAACAACAAAAAATAATAGGTACATGGGATGAACTAGCAGACCTACTCATTCAAATGTGTAAATCTATATTCAATATACTAAAATAAAGCAGTGATTTCATTGATTCAAATATTCCCTCCAACAATGCAGAGCATAACTCATCAATATGTGAAGCATTTACTTGATGTATGAAGTAAATTTTATTTATTGCAACTCACAAACAATAATTAACAGTTTTTGGCAAAAAATATCATTTTTTCACTAAAATACTATGAGTTGACTAGTTTGATGTGGTTGGTTGGCTAAGCTTATTAAAACATATTGCTAAGTCACAAAATATATTATTTAGTTATGAAAGGTAAAATGTATGTGAATGGATAGAGATTTGTCTTTTAACACCACTACTCACATAGGATACCCCTGATACATCAATTTTATGTATGTAGAACATTTATTGTTAGTGTTATATTAGAAAGACCAAAAATTAAGAAGGCAATTTCATAAGAATTCAGTATATACCTAAGAAGTGCCATACATTGTCATATAGCATTTTTGATTTGGGTAGATAGTGGAGTCAGTGATGTAGGAGGTCAATTAGTCACTAAAAATTTATTAAACTCTTACCATGTGCCAGACATTGTACTAAATACTAAGGCTACAAAGAAAGGCAAAACCACAGTCATGATAGATCCTCAAGTAGATCACATTCTAATGGGAGAGACCATAGGCAAAAATTGTGTTTATAAGATATATATATATATATATATACATATATGTATGTATATATATATGTATATGTGTGTATGAATACATACACATACATAGAGCACAAATGGAAAATAATCTCAGAGGGAAAGTACTAGCAGTAGGGCAAAGGAAGAAGATAGGACTTGAAATGAATCTTGAAGAAAATCAAAAGGAAAACTTGAGAAGGTAGACCATTCCAATCATAGTGGAAGGTCAATACAAAGGCACAAGTTGGGAAATGAATTGTTAGGTTCAAGGAATAAAAAGAATATCTGTCACTAGAATACATGAAGAGTAAAGTGTAAGAACGTAGGAAGGAGACATATATGAATGATATTATGAAGGTAGAAATGAAGAGTTTTGGCAACAGAATGGATGTATGGGGTAAGAGTGAAGAATTAAAGTAGAAATGAGATTGCAAACCTGAGTAAGTCAGAGAATGGTGTTGCCTTTGACAGTAATAGGGATATATGGAAGAGAGGAAGATTTTGGGAATAAAGGCAATGGGTTCTGTTTCAGACATGTTGGGTTTGATTATGCCTATGGGAAATCCAGTTTGAGATGTCCAAGAGGCAGTTGGTGATGTGAGCCTGGAGTTAAGAGATGTTTAGGGATGAATAAATCTGAAAATCATTTGAATACAGATGATAGTTGAACCAATAAAAGTTAATGGGATCACCAAGAGAGATAGTATAAAGGCAGAAGAGATGAAAGTCCAGGACAGAAACTTCAAGGACTCCCACATTTAGTGGGCATAAACTAGAGTAATATTCACCAAAGGAGACTGAGGAGTGACTAGGTGATTAGGAAGAGAACCAGGAGTGAACAGTATCATGAAAATACAGAAAGGTGATAATATCTAGGTAGAAATTGTGATTGACATTGAGAAAGATCAAAATGTCAAGAAAGATGAATATTGAAAAAGGTCATTAAGAGATCATTGATAACCTGGAAAGAGCCTTATCAGATTAATATTGATATCATAAATCAGATTTTAGAAGATTAGCAGAAAGTGAGAAGAGAGAAAGGTGAGGCATTTATGGCTTCTTCAGGGAGTTTACCTCCTAAGGGATGGAGACATACAGGAAGATAGTAGGTGGTGATAGTCTTATCAAATAAGGATTTTAAAGGATGGGGAAAAGCATGTTTATAGGCAGCTGGGAAGCAGCCAGATAGGGAGATACTGAAGATTAATGAGACCATTGGGATGAAAGAAGAGGCAGTTTGTTGGAGATAAGAAGGAACGTATCAGAGATATATCAGAAGTTTGCCTTGACAAGTAGAAGGGCTACTTCTTTATTTGAGATAGAGGAAGAAAGAAAAGGAAATTACCAGTGAATGACTTCAATGTTTTTTCAGTTAGGTATGAGTTAATGATCTCAGATGAAAAGATGGGACAAGGGGAGTCAAGCTAGGCTTTAAGAGCAGCAAAAGAGTTTGGAATAGTTGCACTGCTGAGTGGAATGTTAATCAATTAAGGAGATGGAAAAACATTGCCTTGCTGTAGTGAGGACCCAGATGACATTATGTAATAAACCTATAATGGAACCAGTCAGCAAGTTTCCTTGATTTTCTTCAGTTCCATTAAGCAACTAATGACTCCAATTCTAGTTTTCTATCCACCATTCAGTGCTGCCTCTCTGTCAGTGAAATTTCAATATCAAAGATGACCTTTAATGTTGCATGCTCATTACTTTTAATTTAGTCACTTCTAATTAGAAAGTCCTACTGAGCTACAGATAGGCACATCATTATCACTTATATTAATAAGAAAGCAGGATATAGTAGGAGTAAAAATATGTCATAGGACATAGAAGGCAAAGAACATGATTCTAAAGTTGGATTTATTCACCATGGGTCAAAATAGTGAAAAGAAGAAATTATAACCAGAACAGGTGTGATGACCTAGGAAAAAAATTCTGGTGTGAAGAGATTCTAAGTCATATTGATGAGGCAAGGGGGCAGATAGAATGATAAAAATTATCAACAGATAAAAGAATTTTGGAGTTTATTAACATGGAATGAGGTGATAGAAAGATCGAATATGACCATCTCTGTTTAGATGAGGTGGGTTGAAGGACTAAATTATGGGCATTGAATAGATTGAAGAACTGGTAATTTAGAGTATTTCTGGGACTATTAATGTGTGTTAATGTTGAAACCCCCTAATATGAGAGCAGGAGCTGGGATGTAGAATAAAACTGTGAACTAGACACTGAAGTCTTTGATGAAAGAAGGAAGGAATTGGTACATAACAGTTATTAGAATCTTGACTGAGTGATAAGTTTACATCAGTGGAACAAATCTCAAAGGAGGAGTGATGATGGTAAAGGGATAATCTGAAAGTGGCAATGGGAAGTAAGGAATATTGTAACTCCCATGCCATGATCAATCATGTGGCATGAGTGAAAATCCAACTAGTAATGGAAAGGGTGATTAGGAACAATGTGCATTCAGGAAGGAGACATTCAATTAAAAGATTCCAGGATTCTAAGAGCCATGTACTGAGTCACAAGCAGAAACCCCAAGAACTGCTATTGGGTGAGATCATGCTTGTCCTTTTTGATAAAGACCTCAAGAGATAAGGATATGAACTCATACCATCTTGGTTTTCCTCCATTAGAGATGCCATCATTAATGTAAATGCATGACAGTCTCTCTAGTGCTACCTTCTATGTGAAATACTTTGTCTTAATTTTTCTCCTTGAGCTATCTATATCTATCTATATCTATATCTATATCTCTCTCTATATATATTTTCTATCTACACCCTTCATGATTTTAGAGTAATATATTTAGAATCAAATCCTTGGGTTATCTGGGCTATAGTACATGAGAGCAGATGGAAAGACCTGTGTGACCTTGTGCATGCTATAGAACTTCTCTGGGACACATTACCTCTTTTATTAAATGAGAAGGTTGAACTAGATGATTTTTAAGGTCATTTTCAATTTTATACCTGTGATTTTACAATTGTATCCCCTCCTTATTTCTTTTAGATGGGCTTTCCCCTCATTTCTCCTAACTGATAGTGCCCTCTATCCCTATCAACTTTATATTTTACTACATAGTACTTATTTTGTGTTATACACATACTTATGTATGTATGTATATAACATATATAACTATATATATATATACATGTACTCTCACTTAATAAACTATAAACTACTTTACAAGACATAGAATTATTTTATTTCTCTAGTAGAATATAAACTCTATTATAAAAGTAGGAATGGTTAATTTTTAGTCTTGTATCCTTAGCCCATAGTAGGTGATCAATAAATTGTTTATTCATTGATTGTTCTCTCCAGACTGAAGAAACCAATGTTTTTTAGTTGACTCTCTTGGGATATCTTTGCTTCCTCTTGATAGATTTGGTTGCCTTTCTCTAGTCCTAATTGAGCTTCACGATAACTTTCTTAAGGCATAACAACTGGAACTACACAGTCTTTCAGGTGTGGAATCTTCTAGAGAAGGTTAATGTTTTGTGGCTCGATTCCCATATTTTTCTGAATAATTCTCATATTTTGTTTCTGTTTTTAGTCACAGCAGCACATTTTGCCAATGTCGTTCTTAAGAGACAGCTTAAATTCTATCACATTCAAGAATTCCAGCTTGTTCAGTCCTTCCCTACTTGATGCATGTTCCCTTAGTTGCAGGTATTTTTGCCACCACAGAGAGAACTTCTATAAATATTTTTGACCAAAAAGATCCTTTTCCTCTCTCTTTGATCTTTTTTTATGTGTAAGTCTAGCAGTGGTATAGTTGGGTTAAAGGGTACACTATCTTTTTGCTAACCTTTTGTGTATAATTCCAAATTGCAAATGGTTGTACTCATTCATAGGTCTACCAATAGTGCATTGATAATGCCTGTTTTTTTCACAGTCCCTCCAACATTTTTCATTTTCTTTTTTTGTCATCTTTGTCAATCTAGTACATATAAAGTCGATTCTCAGAATCACTTTAATTTGGATTTCCCTAAGTAGTGGTGATTGGGAGCATTTTGATTGCTAGGTTCCTTTCCTGGGTTGTAACTAAAACCTCATTTATTCATTCTATAAGTATAATTTGGATTTATTTTTCTCTGTATAGGTTATCTTGTAATTACTGACATTTAAATTTATCTGACACTTTTATGTATGCTCAGAGCTTCATGAGATCATCCTGCTAATCATGCCCATTGGCTTGATATTTAAGTAACCTGGAATGAATGAATGAATGAATGAATGAAAAGCATCTGTTAAGTGTTACCAATGTACCAAGCATGGTATTATTATGCTAGGCATACAAATTCAAAAATCAAAACTGTCTCAGACAATTGAACTAAGGGATGACAATATACAAGGAAGTAACCAACAAGGAATCTCTTGGTCTGAGAAGTCACTAGGAATTGTGAAGGAAGCCATTGGGAAGTCCATTAAAATACCCTTTCCAGAAGCAGTGGTAGTACAGATTTGATTGATATTCTCAAAACAAGAGTTGGAAGATACAGCAAGGAAATGACTGGAATGGGAAGGATGTATATGAAGTGTGTCCCAAGGTTTTTGGTACTGACTGACACACTGGTGAGGAGAGCACAGTACTGGCCATCCCAAAGATAGTGGTAAGAACTTGATATTTTCTGCAGACATTAGAGATTAAAGTCTATGTTCCCTCCTTTAGGTCACTTGAAGTAGCTGGCATTTATGTAGCACTTTAGGATTAGCAAAGAGCTTTACATGCATTATCTCATTTAACTTTATGTTGTTGTTCAGTTATTTCATCATGACTGACTCTTTGTGACCCCATTTGGGGTTTTCTTGGCAAAGATGTTGGAGTGGTTTTATAATTTTCTTCTCCATCTTATTTTACAGATGAGGAAACTGAGACAAAGAAGGTTAATTGACCCAGTCAGGGTTACACTGCTGGTAATTATCTGAGGTCAGATTTGAGCTTAGGGGGAAGATGAATCTTTCTGACTCCAGGCCCCTGCTCTAGTCTTGTTGCTACCTATCTGTCACATTTAACCTTATAGCAATGGTAAATTCCATTCACTACCTCTTCATTTGAATCATTGGTCACCTTTACTATTTGTGGTTTCATTCCAAGGAAATGTATATTTATCCCTACCCTTTCTTTTTTATTTATAACAGCACAATTGTTTTAATACCTCATTAATTTATCTTTTAAAACTAACAATACTTGATGAAGAGCTTTGTTAAAAGTTTTCTGTTAAAGGATTGAAAAACTGGGTGTGGTCCTCAAGGCCTAATCTCTGCTACTTGGGAGCCTGAGGCTGGTGTGTTACTTGAATTCAAGAGTTCTGAGCTGCAGTAAGGGTAAAGCTAATCTGGTATCCTAAATCAGGCAACTACATAATGAATGTCTAGGAGCTGGGGATCACCAAACTGCCTAAGGAGGGTAGAACCAGATCAGATCAAAAAGGCAGCCAGTCAAATCTTCCCTGCCTTTTAGTAGTGGCATTAGGTCTGGGCGTGGCCATAGCTCTGATGAGATAGGAACACTCAGTTTCATTACAAGTAACAAAACAACAAAATAAAGAATTGGAAAAACTCCAGCTGTGGATTTATGAGATAACATATTTAAGAATCTACACAGACTAGACCCACCTGTATGGATCTATATATTATTATGGAGAGTACCTATAAAAATGAGATCTCAGACTAGTTGCTGTAATTTACTCTGCTGAAAAGCTAGTAAATTAATCAGGTATAGTTTCCTCCTATTGAAGCTGTGTTTCTTTTGTTAAGTTAGTTATCAAATGAAGCTACTCATTATTATAGTGTCTGGCATGGAAGTGAGATTCACTAATCAATAACTCCAAGAATCTCTTTTGTAATATTTATTATAGCAGGATGATTCCTGCTAGAATACACCAGTACTCCAGCATACATTGGTCCCTTATACTGTCAGGTTGTGCATTTTATTCCCCCATCACAATTTTAACTGCATTTCTTCAGAATTTGTAAATACACACCATCCATTCCTAGTTATTTATCTATATCTAGTTTGTTAATTAGGTCTAGGAAGTCCTGTACATTGACCACACCTTGATTATATACATACATACATGCACATACACATACATACACATACATACATATATATGTCTATATGTCTATATGTACATTCCCATGTCTATATCTATATAAATAGGTTATATCTATCTATCCTGTCCATTTGAAAAGGTAGTTTGAGAATGGGAATCTCCCTAATACTCTTTGTAGCAAGAACAAATCCATTCAATGTCTATGATACTCCTTTGGTACCTAAGCATACATTCTGCATTGTGATTGTCAAGCAGTTCCAGACAGAAATTCTCTGTCTTCTTGAATTCGACTTACCTTAATAAACAAAAACAAAAATTGTTAGTGGATTTGGAGTCACAGAACAGAAAAATCATAGAATTTCAATGATGAAAGGTACCTTAGCTGTCATCAAGTTCAACCCATGCCTCCTAAAAAATAATCCCCAATAAAATGCATCCACCAAATGACCATTGAGTATTTATTTGAAGACCTATAGTGATGGGGATCACATCAGCTCCAGAGACAGCCCATTCCACTTTAGAATAGTGTAAATTATTAGGTATCTTTCCTGTGCATAACACTTAAATTGATTTCTCAGTACCTTCTGTACATTGCTCCTAATTTTGCCCTCTGGGGCCAAACAAATCTCATCACTTTCACAGGATGATCTACCTATAAAGTAATTACGAATAGCTATTATATAATCTTTGAGTCTTTTCTTCACTTGAAACACCCACAATTCCTTCCATTGATAAATCATGATTTCAAGGTTATGTCCCATTCTTCCTCTGTATGCACTTCATCTTACTGATGCATTTCCTAAAATTTGATGTTCAGAACTGAACACAATAATGTAGATGTGGTCTGACCAGCAAAGAATCCAGAATAACTTTATTTTTGGCAGCTACATCTCTTCTAATATCATAGTTCTCAAATCCTTTTTTGGACCCACCTTACTATACTTTGCATTTGTACCTGTGCACATATTATACTTTTTTTGTGCTTCCTCATTCAGTATCTCTTTCCATATTTTAAAAGCAGCTAATACCTCTTTTGCTTTGCCCAATAATTTTGTTTTGTCAGTATCATATTTTATAAGTATCTAATATTTTTAATACTCATAGACATCAAGGACCACAAATAGCTAAATATTTTTGCATGGAATCAACAACTCTCCCATCTTCAAAGAGATCATTTTTACAGATATTCCTTGATATAGAAGATACAAGTTGTATTTTCTTTGGAGCAGTTGAATATGTTCTGGAAAGACATGTGACCTTTCTGCAACATTTGAGACTGATGACCTTCCATCCCCTTCTTCTAGACCATCTTTTTTCCCTGAGCTTTTGTGACATTGCTGTCTCCTAGATCACCTCCTTTTTTAGGTAATTCTTTGCTAAAGCATCATTTGTATCTGACCTTTTAACTTTGGTTATAGCCTAAAACTGTGTCATAAGCTTCTCTCCCTTGGTCATTCAACTTTTCCTCTTGGTGGTCTCATCAGCTCAGATGGTTTCAATTATCACTGTGCTGATAATAACCTGTACTGATGATGATCTGTTCAACAGACATAACTCTAGTCCTCCATCAGCAACTGCCACTGGCTATTTTTTAGCTAGATATCTCTTAGCATCTCAGTCTTAGAATGTATAAAACAAAACTTCTCTTTCTCTCTAAACTCTCTCTTTTTCCTCACTTTGAAATTTTTATGGAGGGAATCAGAATGCTTCCAGTCATCTAAGTTTGCTATCTCAGAGTCATTCTAAACACTTCAGTCTCCCTCACTCTTCATATGTAATCAATTATGAGTGCCTGACAATTTTACTTCCAGTTCATGTCTTTTTATTCCATTGTTATAGCCATGACCCTTCTTTGAGTCATAATTACTTCTCACCTTGACTATTTCAATAACCTTCTAATTAATCTCACTGCCTCAAGTATCTCCCTTCTATGACCGTCCATACTGTTGCTGAAGTGGTATTTCTAAAACATAGCTCTAAATATGTCACTTGCCTTCTCACTGGTTCTCTATTGCCTTTATGACAAAATACAAATTTCTGTTTGGCATTTAAAACCCTTAACAATCTGGTTTCAGTATCCTTTCCAGGCTTATTAGATATTGTATCTTTTCTTAGACTCCATGTCCCAGCTAACCTGAATCATTTGCTGTTCTCTGTACATGGCATTGCACCGGCCATCCCCATGCCTTTGAACAGGCTTTCCTCCCTTTGCTCCTGAAGACTGCAACATGCTTTCTCCTCACCTCCACTCATTTTGTAAAGTCTTTACTTTTTTTGTTTTGGTTTGGTTTAATTTTTTTTGTTTGTTTTTGTTTGGAGTGGGAAAGGCAAAGCAATTGGGGTTAAATGACTTGCCTGAGGTCACACAGCTACTAAGTTTCAAGTGTGTGAGGCCAGATTTGAAATAAGGTCCCCCTGATTCTAGGGCCAGTTCTCTATTCACTGCACCATCTAACTGCCCCCCTTACTTTTTTTTTAAAGGTCCACTGAATTGCTACTTCCTTCATGACACTTTCCCCTATTCCCCTCATTGCTGGTGCCCTCTGTTACATATCACTTTATAGATTTATTTTGAATCATTTTTTTATTTACACATATGTGAACTCCCAATTAATCATAAACTCTTTGAGAACAGTGTCTATGTTTTTTTTCCTATGTATTCTAGCACAGTGACCGGCATTGTTTATTATTGACCCAAGGCTATCAGTCTATTTAGGAGGTGACAGTCCCAAGACTTTCTAGTGGTTTCATCTTTTCACCTTATTTTTCTATGAGCAAAATGAAATGTTAATGAGTAATACAATAAAACAGAGATAATGGAGACAGATGGCAGACTATTCACTTGATCTTTGTTATCATACATACCATATGACTATATCAAGTTTCATTGAAGCACTCTTACCAATATCCTCACTTACTCTTACAACTTTTGTCAAAGTAGGAACCTGTATTTCATTTGCCTATCAGCAAGGACTCATTTCTCTGACTACTTTTATGTGTCTTTTCCTGGATATTCCTCTTGTCCCCCTCTCATAGATCCCAGTTTCCCTATTTTTCTTATTATTTGACATCTCAAAATGTTTGTTCTTTAAACATTGCTCAGCTACCAAATTATGCAGACCTTTCAACTTGATGGAAAATAAGATAACAATTCATTTCAGCAAGTATGAATGAATTGCTTATTATTCAATAATTATGTATGTATATCTGTATGTATAAACATATACACAAACACATATATATATAATACTTATTGATTGGTAGATATAACAATTAGAGGTTTTGCACAACCCTTTGTAGACAGTATTGTTTGAATGTTGCATCATCCTTCTGAAAGAGTAGTTATCATTATCCCTATTTTATAGAAGAAGATATTGAAGCAGAGACATGGTAATTTTTCCCAAAATCACACTGCTAGCTCTTTAAAAGGTTTTGAAAAACCTTTAATTGTTACATCAATTAATCAATAAGTATTTATTAGGTGCCTACTGTCAGACTCTGTGCTAGACATTGGGAATACAAAGACAAAAGTGAAATAATTCCAGTCTTCATTTACATTCTATCAGAGGAAATTATAGAAAGACACACATGTTTGTGTGTGTATATGTATATACATACAGGTGTAGATACATAATTACTGCATAGTAAGCACGTCATTCATGCTTGCTGAAATGAATTATCTTATTTTCCATCAAGTTGAAAGGTTTGCATAATTTTGTAGCTGAGAAATGTTTCTATTTTAAAAATTAACTTTCAAATAATTCCAATACACCTTTTCCTCCCAAACCTTAAAGTAATATATGATAGAACTTCTGAATAATTTAAAGAGCAAACATTTTGAGATGTCAAATAGTAAGAAAAATAGGGAAACTGGGATCTATGGGAGGGAGACAGGAGGAATATCCAGAAAAAGGAACATCAAAGTAGGAAAATAAGAGAAATAAGCCCTCACTGATAGGCAAACACAACATAGGCTCCTACTTTGATAAAAAGCTATGAGAATAGGTGAGGATATTGGTGAGTGGTATTTAGAAAACTAGAATTGGAGTCATGAAGGAAAGAATCAAACCTAAGCCTTCATGACTTCCAATTCTAGTTTTCTAAATACCATTTAATGCTGCCTCTCTGTCACTGAAATTTCATTATCTAAGATTACCCTCAATATTGCATGTTCATTACTTTTAGTATTTTGCTGCTGTTGTTCAGTTGGGTCTGTCTCTTCATGAATCCATTTGGGATTTTCTTGGCAAAAATTCTGAAATGATTTGCCATTTTTTTCCCAAATTCATTTTATAGATGGAGAAACTGAGGCAAAGTTAAGCCTAAGGTCATACAGCTAGTAAGTGTCTGAGGCTGGATTTGAACTTAAGAAGAATAGTCTTCCTGATTCCAAACCGAGCACTCTACCTACTGCACCAACTAACTGCCCAATTTTTTTTGGATGTTTTAGGAATAATTCTAAATTACTTTTATTTTGAGGTTAGTTGTTTCTTTTTTCCCCCAAATGTTATATTAAATTCTGATTTACATCATTCATTTCCGCCAGATTTTGAGTTACAAATTTTCTCCCCTTTTTCCCTAGCTACCGCCCCAAAATAGCAGTCCCACAGGATATCCCCCCCTCCAATATGATCTCTCCCATATTTTCTCCCATACCCCTTTCTACTTTTCCAGTGGATCTCTATGCCCCAGTGCCTGTATATCTTATTTCCCAATTACATGTAAAATAGTACCGATAATAGTATATATATATATATATATATATATATATATATATATATATATATATATATATATAGTATACACACATGCATTTATATACATATTTGAATATTTGATTTTAAAACTTTGAATTCCAGATTCATTCCCTTCCTCCCTTGTCACCCACCTTTACTGGGAAGATAAGCAGTTCAGTATAGGATGTACATGTGTGGCTGGCTAATGCAAAACAACAACATAGTAGATATATTGTAAAAGTCTGACTATATTTCCCTCCCTCCAATCCCACCTCCCACTTGTTCTATTCTCTACTTTGATCCCATCCCTTTTCAAAAGTGGGTGCTTCCAAATTCCCTCCCCCCCAGCCTGCCCTCCCTTCCATCATCCCCCCCATCCGTTTCTGCCCCTACTCTTCTGTGGGGTGAGATACCCTATTTAGTGTGTATTTCATTCCCTCCTCAAGCCAAATTCAATGGGAATAAGGTTGACCCATTCCCTTTTGCCTTCCTATTCTTCCCCTCCATTGTAACCATTTCCCCTTGCCTCTTCTATATGAGATAGTTTACCCCATTCTGCCTCTCCCCATCTCCTCTCATTATATTCCTCTCTCACACCTTAATTTCACATTTTAAGTATCATCCCTTCCTGTTAAATTGGTCCTGTGCCCTCTATCTATGTATACCTGTAAACATATATACACATTCACATACGTATTCATATGTCCGTATACCCTCATATATAGACATATATATTCCCTTCAGCTACTGAGAAAAGTTTCAAAAGTTATAATTATTGTTTTTACATATAAGAATATTAATAGTTCAATTTTGAGAAGTTCCTTATGATTTCTTTTTCCTTTTTACATTCTCATACTTCTCTTGCTTCTTGTATCTTAATGGCAACTTTTCTGTTCAACTCTGGTTTTTTCAGCAAGGATGCTTGAAAGTCCTCTATACCACTGAATGATCATATTTTCCCCTGAAACATGATACTCAGTTTTGCTGGGTAGGTGAATCTTTGTTTTAATCCCAGTTCCTTTGACCTCTGGAATATCATATTCCAAGTACTTCAATCCCTCAGTGTAGAAGCTGCCACATCCTGGGTTATCCTGATTGTGTTTCTACAATATTCAAATTGTTTCTTCCTGGATGCTTGTAATATTCTTTCCTTAATCTGGGAATTCCAGAACCTGGCTAAAATATTCCTAACAGTTTTCTTTTGGGGATCTTTTTCAGCAGGTGAATGTGGATTCTTTCAACCTTTATTTTGCCCTCTGATTCTAAAACATCAGGGCAGTTTTCTTTGAGAACTTCCTGGAGGATGAATTCTAGGTTCTTACTTTGATCATGGCGTTCAGGTAGTCCAATAAGTTTTAAATGATCTCTCTTGGATCTATTTTCCAGGTCAGTGGTTTTTCCCATGAGATATTTCACATTGCCTTCTATTCTTTCATTTGTTTGGTTCTGTTTAACAGCATCTTGATTTCTCATAAAGTCATTAGCTTCCATTTGCTCCAATCTAATTCTGAAGCCATGATTTTCCTCAGTGAGCTTTTGAGATTCTTTTTCCATCTGGCAAATTCGACTTTTTAAGGCATTCTTCTCCTCATTGCCATTTTGAGCCTCTTTGCCATTTGAGTCAGTCTGGTTTTTAAAGTGCTATTTTCTTCAGTCAGGCTGTTAACTCTCCTTTCATAATTTTCTTGCATTGTTCTCATTTCTCTTCCCAATTTTTCCTCCACTTCTCTTATCTGCTTCTTTAGGTCCTCTATGGACTGTAACCAGGTTGTATTTTCCTTTGGAGCTTTTGGTGCAGGAGTTCTGACTTCACTGTCTTCCTCCTGTTCCATGCTTTGCTCCTTTTTGTCCCCAAAATAGGAGTGTAATGTTGGAATTTTCTGTCTGCTTTGTTTCCTTCGCCTGGACGTGTCGCCCCTCAGTCACTTGACCCCTGGGCTTTTTACCACAGTAGGACTCTGCCACCAGACAGAGGAGCTTTCGTCCCAAATGCTGGGGTTTTCTCAGTTGCCAGCGTTATTAGATGGGTACCCTCTCTGAGGTCTCCACACACTCTGGCAAGCTGGACTTACACCCCAGTACCTCCACCCTAGACTGCAATCTACATCTAAGCAGGTTAAAGCAAGAGCAATTACCCCTCAGATTGGTGTTTGGTCCCCCTACACTCTGCAGGCCAGGAGCTAAAGCTGCCACATGGCACTGGCTGGCTGTGCCAGTGCCTCAGCAGCTTCTCGCCCTGGGGGGCAAAAGCCATGCACTCCCACTTACTGGTCCCAAAGTCCAGACTGCCCTGACCTCTCACTTTGCCCTTTGCATCTGTGTGTTGATAAATCTGGAAATGGCCACAGCTGCTGCTCATCTGGAGTCCCTCTGGCCATGGCTGGTCAGGCCTGCCCTTGGGCTATAGCCTTGGAATAGGGCTGGGCTCAGCTCCCAGAACTCTGTGCTGGATTCCTGCTGGCCTACCAGGCTGTCCTCACCAGGAGGTTAGCTTCTCCGTGTCATTTTGTGGGTTCTGCAGCTCCAAAGTTTGTTTAGAGTCCCCTTTTTACAAGGATTGGGGAAGGTGGAAGCAGGAGCTGCTGGGATGTCATGCTTCTACTCCACCATCTTGGCTCTACTCCCCTAGCTGCCCACTTTAAATACATTCACTTATAATTAGAATGTTTAATGCAGTTACAGAAAGACACATCATTATCACTAGCACACAGGACTCCTTAACCAAATTATCTATTTATTTTTTTTTAAATCTGTGTCTTCTTTATACCCATAATGTTTAGTGAATAAATGTGGTTTTTGAAAGAAAAGATAACCTAATTGAAAATGATAAAGCTTGATAGTTGAAAAGGACCTGGATTTGCAGTAAACGGATTTTAGTCCAACTCTTTTTTTGGTACTTACTAGCTTTGAGACATTTGACATATAAGCTACTTAACTGAATTTGGCTTTAGTTTCCTTGTCTGTAAATATAATATTGATATGATTAAAAGTTTACACATATAGTGCTTTAAAGTTTTCAAAGTGCTTTAAATATATTGTCTCATTTGGTTTTTACACCTCTGACATTAATGGTTATATTAGCTACCTCACAAAACTCTTGTGAGGTTTAAATGAGATCCTGCCTATAAAGTTCTTTATAATTGAGCCCTATACTATTGGCTACATGATGAGAAGGCAGGACTTATTGGAAAAGACCCTGATGTTGGGATAGATGGAAGGCAAAAAGAAAAGGGTACAGCAGAGCATGAGATCACTAGATAGTGTCATGGAAACAGCTAATATGAACTTGGACAGACTTCAAAAGATGGTGGAGGATAAAAGGGCCTGGAGTGCTATGGTCAGTGGGGTCTTGAAGAATCAGACATGAGTGAATAAGATGTTATGAAAAAAGAAAAGAAGGTTAATAAATAAAAAAAAAGCACTGAACATTAAATTTAGATCTATCAAAGGCAGGGTCAGCGTCAAGGGTATCCAATAACTATTTGCCTCTGTTTTCACATACTGAACTATCTGATCCATTTCTGCTGGAACCCCATCTTTGTCAGAGAAATCATGCTGGGAGACTGCATCTGGCTCTATAGAACAATAACTCGCTAGAATTTGATTTTTATTTGAATCAAAATGAATTTTAACAATGGATATTAGTGGAAAGTAGCTTTGGTGGAATTTAAGGCTTATGGGGTTGGATTTTTTGAGGGGATAGGATCTTAAACCTCTCTCCGTGAATATGTATTTGCACATATAATATTTTTACACAGATAAGTGTGATACTAAGGTATCAAATCATCTCAACATCGATATCTTTCCAGCGCAAAGTTCAGTGCCTTTTCTCCCCTCTCCCTTACTGGCTTTTTGCTCCACTCTTTCCAGTTAAACTTAAATCGTATGTTTTACAAAAAAGGCCACCAATACCCCAGATCTTAGCTCTTAGGGATCCAAAGTGGGTCCTGATGATTTTAACCTGATAAGTAGAGATCCCTGTCTTCACCAAGTGAGTACCCCTTTTGTTTGGTAGGAAAGGAGAAAAACCCCAGAACGGAATTGTGTTGTCCATGCAGAGAGCAAAATGACCTCTTCGCCCTTTTCGTGCTGCCTCCCCCATTTACAGCAGCTATTGTGTTCGCGTGTCGAGGCAGCACCTCAAAACCCTTAAACTTTCTCTTGGAGATGAAAGAGCTCGTATGCAGGTGTGACTGTTTTTGTCAGTGGCACTTAGCCACTGGCTGCTATATAGTAGGGCTTTTGGGATTTGAGAAGGAGGCAGTAAAACTTTGCCCCTGCTCTGGGCTGCAGCCTCCTCCAAGCGTCTGAACTTCAGGACTGTTCGAAACGTTCTAAAGGGTGCCCTTATCCTAGGGCACAGCCAGCGGGCAGGATCCTAGTTTGCTCATCCTACTTCCCCCCCCCCCCCCCCCCCCCCCCGTCCTTGACTCAAAGTATGCATGTTCTATGCTATGTCTGTCTGTCTCTGAGCTGCTGCCCCTGCCTCCTAGGCTCTCCCTGTCTGAGTGAGAGCTGGATTATTCCAGTCTCTGAGCATGGCAGATTTCCACTGGATGACATCATGGGAGCAGAGTGAGTGCCGGCACTGAGAGGGGGGACGCGGGGAGGGAGGGGGCAGGGGGAGGGGAAAGGGACTGGGGGTGGGGGATCTGAGCCAGAGCCCCGCTGCCTGCCACCCGGCGGCACATCCGCAAGCTCTTGGAGGAGCGCTCTCTTCTCGAGCAGCTGACAAAAGGATGGGAGGATGCCAGAGCCCCAGGATGCGGGCACCGAGCAGAATTGCGGGCGTCTGAGCGACTTCACCCTCCTCTGGTGAGTGTCTATGAAGGGGATTGATTCTGGGATCTTGGCCAGTTCCCGCGCACCTACATCGGCTCCCTGTCCTATTGACTGGGGCATCCTCGTGGCGCCGCGTTCTTTCTCGGGAGCTGTCAGCGACCCAGGGTGCAAGCAGTCGAGCCCTTTGCCCAGTTGCTCCATGGGCGGGCGAACCAGCGGGCAAGCGGTTCCACCTGAGCTGTACGGTGTCTGTTGGCTCCCGGGTGGACAGAGGTAGCTGTGGTCGCTGGGAGCTGGGGTTGGATGCTCACTGAGTCAGGAACTGGAGGGGAGAAGAGTTAAAGTTCCTAGCTTCCCTCCCCTTCTGAGCGCTGTTTGTAGTGGCTCCGCGAGCTGTTTACAGGACTGTAGTACTAGTCACAGATGCGCACCCCTCCCAAGGTGGCGAAGAGCCCACAGCCTTCGTCTCACCCTGCAGTCCGTAGTCCTGGGTACAGGCACTGCGATGGTAAAGGGGACTGGTTACTAGAGGAAGGTTTGCACCAAGACCCATTCAGGAAGCAAGGTAGATCTTCGGTTCAGGCACTGACCCCTACATTCAACCTTTATTCTAGACCTCCCAACCCTTCCCCTTTCAAGTGCCTACAGTTTGCAGACTCTAACTGGGGGAAACCGAGCCCACTAGGGGTCTCAGAGCTGGGGCTAGCTGTCGCTCTAACGCGCATGGGTTAATGTCGCAGTGACAAAGGGTCTTGGGCAAGCCCAGTTCACCCACAGGACTCAAGGGGCCAGTAGAGGCAGAGAAAAAGAGATGCTCAAGTTCTACCCCCAAGTGGTGAGACTGAGTGAACTTCGCAAGAGCCATTCGTCTGCTTCCTTCCATTCTTGTTCTTAATCGACAGGTCTTAAAGACTTGTCGGGGTAGGTGCCACCGTCAAAGGCATACTTTGAACCCAGGAGAAAGCTTTTTTTTTTTTTTCCTTTGTTAAGTGTATGCTGTTTTGGGAATGCCTGGAAGACTGTCGGGCTTTCTCTGCCTGCAAGTGTATTCTAATGTTGTGGCTGTTGTGGGCATGAGCGGTGGGGAATGGGCAGGTGTGGTCTGAAATTGTTCTTGCAAGGGTGTGGAATAAATATAATTGGTATATAGTGCACTCCTTTTGGGTTGTGCTTGATTGCAGCGTGAGAACCCGGTCCACCCTCCCGCAAATTCCTTGTCATTGTCTTTTAGTGTTTAGCAGCTTCCTGGGTGAGATGCTGAGTTTTTGATGAGAAGGAGGGGCTACCTGTTTGACACCTAGCAATTCGTCTCTACCTAAATTCTTTCCCCAAAAGTAACATATTGGGATAGAGTATAGGGAAGGACGTTTCTGTTTGAATGTTAGGATCATTGGATATTCAGACACATTTTTTCAAGTCTTTCATTCAATGGAATTTTGAACACATTTGAAGCTACTTTAAGGGTCACTCTCATGTGCTTATGAGTTTACTATGATGAATTGCATTTGAATGCTAAGGAACTTCCTTTTAATGGAAGTTCATTATTCCAGAACCCCAAATGAACTGGATAATAATGGAAGAAAGTCTGGAGTATAAGGTAACACCAGTAGGTCTTCATGATTAAAACAAACAGTTCTTTTTCTTCTTCCCAATGAGTTTTTTTAAGTTTCTATCTGGTGAATCTTTTTTTTTCAAGTTGGGGGTGGACTTGAAAGATCTGACACTTATTCTCTGTCAATCAGTAGTTTCCTTCTAAAGTTTTGGTTTTCTTCTTGATAAAGGTTGAAGTGGCAATACCAGGAGAATGGGGGAATAGGAAGAAAGTTGAGAGAGAATGGATAGGATTTCAGAGAGGTGTTCAGTTTCAGTGTAATGAGGAATGAAGTACAATGCTAAATATGTCCCCTTCTCCCCCCTTTTTTGGTAAGGAAATTGAATGGGACATCAAAGAACTTTTGACCAGCTGGTTGACCAGAAAACTAAAAATCACTTGGGCTTCCTTGGCTCCCTATTTGTGAACGGCATAATTACATTTTAAAATAAGTTATGTATTTGCCAGTACTGCCTCTGGCCATGATTCAGAGACACTAAAAATCTTTCTGTCTTCCATCCCTTCCTCCCTCCTTCCCTCTCTCCCTCCCTCCCTCCCTTCCTTCCTTCCTTCCTTCCTTCCTTCCTTCCTTCCTTCCTTCCT
>NW_027185655.1:85391222-85457980 GCF_028583685.1 Petaurus breviceps papuanus | reverse complement strand
CCTTCCTTCCTTCCTTCCTTCCTTCCTTCCTTCCTTCCTTCCTTCCTTCCTTCCTTCCTTCCTTCCTTCCTTTTTTGTCTTCTGACCACAGAGTTTTAAGTTTTCAATGCTATTTTTTCTTCCTTAAATTCTCCTCTTTAGAGTAGTTAGGTTGCTTTTTCCTCCCTTCCCCAAATTCTCTAGTTTTCTCTAGTTTTCAGTGAATTCATGGTGGCTGTAGTGAAGCCTGACCTGCCTAGCTTCAGACTGAGGTAAAGAAACCTGTTGCAGTCCTTGGCTGTTTTCCTGGAGCCCTTGTAATAATGAATGATTTTTGTGTGCCTGGTGCCTTGGAATATGCAGCATGATAAAGGAGCTTGAGTGAAGAAGCTTACCTAGCAGGAAACTGTATCTTGTAATTCTTATCAACCCTTGCTGACAGGCAGGCTGTGCTGTGGTATTTGGTTAAGCAATTTTGAGCAAATGAGCTACCTTTAACAGTAAAATGCTTGCAATTTGTTTCACTAAAAAAATATACACAACAAAAAGATGGAGTAAGCCATAGGCAAAACCTGAAAAGGCTGTATCTTTGTTTTAAAGTAACATTTTGCCAAAAAACTTAAAGGTGACCAAATAACCTGACCATTGGAGTTCACTGGAGGGAGGGATTATTTGCCAAGAGGTTGATCAGGGAAGACTTCAGGAAGTAGAAAAACATTTGATCTGAGTCAAGAAGGTTAGGGAAGATTTTGAAGAGATTTGTGAGATCTGAGGGCTAATATTAAGAAAAATGTTTTTTCTATGTGATTGAGATCTTGAGAAACTTATTCCACTTCTCTGAGACTTTCCCCATCTCTAAAATGTTGGGGTTAGATTAGACCATTGCAAAAGTCTCTTCAAGCTCCAAATCGAATGAACCTCTCTTCCCAGTGGGTAGATGGGTGTGAAGGGTGGAAAGCACTCTCATAAAGCTTGGTAAATAATCATACATTAATTACTGTGAACACATTTAACTTGACTTTAAAACGTTATTTTACAACACATTTAAAATACATCTTTAAAGACCAAAGTCAGATTTCTAGTGTCCTTTAAAATGCCTCATATGGACACTGCCTTAGTCATTTTTGTTGCATAGTAAATAGCAGATGATGAATATGAGGAAGAAGTTAACATTTTCAAATTCAAAGTCATTCCCTGGTATTGGAAAGAGTAAATACTTCAAGGTCAAAAGTGAGGAGCACTGCACAATGTTTCAAAGAAAAGACTATGTGTCAGAAATGAGAATATATATCTATCATCTGTTAACATCTTCCCTTCATTGTTTTATGGATTGGGCTGAACTGGTTTCTTTTGGATCCCATGGATATGGTGTCATCCATACTTTCCATATCTTGTGTTGAAGTATGAACTGGTGCTTAGCCATGATCTTCTGAGGCTGGCTTTTTCTTGGGAGAGTTGAAATTCTTATTTCAGGGTGCCTCAAGAAAAACAGTGTCTTATACTTGGAAGACACAAATGCTAATTTAATCATGGAAAAAGGAGATATTTCTATTTTTGGCTTTTGAATAGCCTTTGAAATGGAAAAAAAGTGAGTAAATACAAGTTTCTTAGGAATTAAGTGATAGGTGCTAAGGAAATAAATATAAAAAAAACAGTCTTATCTCAATGAATTCATGTCGTACTGGGGGTAGGGATGTAAGAACTATGAGCAAGCAGTTATAGCATAAGAGGAGACAACTGGAAACAGTTAGGTTATTTTTCTGTTTTGTTTTGTTTTAAGAAATAGCAATCTGACAGGTGAGTCCAGGGTTCTAATGCATGAGGGGGCCATTGCAGACAGGAGAAACAATATATGCAAGTACTGGGACTGGAGGTAAAATGACAAGTATTGAGGAAAGCACACTGTCTGGTTAAGATGATGCTAGAGTGTGTGAGATGTAGTAATGTGAAATAAACCTGAATAGGTAGGACTGGACCTAAGTTGGGAAGGATTTTAAATGGAATGGAAAAGTAAAAATCCTAGGGAGTCCCTGAAGGTTTTTGAGGGGGGAGGTGGCCATAGAAAAGACTGACACATTCTTTAACTTTGGTACCAATGTACTAACATTCACTATTTTATTTGAAAACAGCTTTTACTTTTCTATGTTGAACTTATTTATATATTTGAAGTCATTGTGTATGTGTTTTAATTAAATAAATTAATCTCCATTCTGTTGGTTTAGGTTCTAGGTTCTAATGAGGAATAGTAAAAAAAAAAAAGTCACCACATCGAACAATTGGGGAAATAAAATATAAGAACAAACATCACATAATTATGGAAAAAGTGAATTTTCTGATGAAATTATTTTCCTTATCCTGCTGCTAAATAAACACTATACCCTGTATATAAATCTTTCTTCTCTGTATAACCTCATACCAAATTCTTCCAAGTTTTTATTTTTCTTTATTTTTCATTTATGATGCCTTTTATTAATATATTTGTACAGGCATTAATAGATACACCACACTTGCCCCTTCCACACAGTGAGCCTTCCATTTCAACAAAGAAAAACATTTAAATTAAACCAACTGAATTTGTGACAGTCTAAAGTATTTGCAAAATTTTGTATTTTTCTCTTAAAAAAAAACATTTATTTGGGACAGCTAGGTGGTGCAGTGGATAGGGCACTGGCCCTGGAGTCAAGAGGACCTGAGTTCAAATCCAACTTCAGATACTTAATACAAAAACTAACCATGTGACCTTGGGCAAGTCACTTAACCCCAATTTCCCTCCAAAAAGAAAAAAAGAACCCACATTTATTTTAATTTACAGACTAAAACAAGCATTTCCATGACATAGTATAATAAAAAGGTAATTTCACGTCAAAATTAAAATCTATTATGTATAATTTGCTATTCCTTTTAAGTATATAATATAGTTATCATGTAAATTATTTTTCTTCCCTCAATCCCCCCTTCCCACTGTAGAGATGGCTACCATTAGACATAAATACACATACATCCGTATATGTGTAAAATTATCCTGTATGTACTTCTGTTTATTAGTTCTTTCTCTGGATGCAATATCTTTCTTTGTATTTTTAATTTCTACATTTATAAAAGTCAATGACTTAGTCATTCTTAAAACAATATTGATTTTACTGTTTACAATTTTCTCCTGGTATGCCTCACTTTGCTCTTCACTATTCCATATGAGTCTTTCCATTGCTTTCTAAGGTCATTGAGCTCATTTCTTATAGCACATTAGCATTCCATCACAACCATACACTACAACTTGTACAGCCATTCCCCAGTTGAAGAGGATCCTTGCAATTTCCAATTCTTTGTCACCACAAAGAGAGCTGTCATACTGCTCTCTAGTTTTCCCAACAATAGGGAGGGCTGTTCATGGTAATTTATGTTTTCAAGTCTATCATGAACTTCTTTATTGAATTTATTTTTCTATAGTTATTTAAAATTTAAAACAATTAATTTAAAAATAGGTTTTAAAGATACTTTACAAAGTTAAACACACAAATTATTCCTCCCCCCCCAAAAAAAACAATTCAAAAGAGTAAGGAATAATAAGGAATAATAAATAATAAGGAATAATAATAAGGATAGCCCAGCACCCAGGTTCCAGTAATCTAGCTAGTTAGGCACCAAATTTATTTCTGAACTTCTAAGGGAGTTTCTAAGGGAGAAGGGAAAGATGGATAATAATGAAATTGCTTTGAAAATCAGACATCTTAATTTCTCTCCATAAGGAAAAAGATAGCAGTCAAATGATAATTGAAAATATTCATAGGCATGGCCAACCTATGAGAGTAGATGCCATATAAAGCCAGGCCATGGAGTCACCATTTAAATAAGAACCAGATTATCTCACAGCCCATATTATTTCCTTCTCTGGATACTTTTCCAAGGTTTGTGAAGTTTTCTACAGTACTAGTTAATCACTTACTCATTTAGTATATCACATTAATATAGTTGAATGAGCATTGCAGTAGGAATGATGAAACTTGAATACTAGGCCAGGATTTGTCACAACTTAGGTATAAGACCTCAGCCAAGACTTAACCTTGCTAGTCTTCTCTGTAAAACAGGAAAAAAGCATACCTATTCTGTTTTACATAAGTGCACTAAGGATTCAATGACATAAAAATGGTAGGCTACTTTAGAAAACTCTATGAAGTCCTATATGAAGGTGGTATATTATAAATAAAACAATCCCCTGAATTTGGAAAATACCTTTTGGTAAATTGTTCAATGTTTTTAATGACCCAACACTTGTTCTTTAAAGAAAGTCCCATCCTTTTGATGCCAATGTTCTTTCACCAATCCTGTGTCAGAACCATGAAATACCATAGTAAGTAAAGATATAAAATGGCAGATTACTCAGAGAGCGATGATGGGGAGGAGAGTGTCAAGGAAAAGGAAATGTGGCATAGGTGATTTGTAGAGGTATATGATGAGAAGAGGAGATGGGGAAGTCATGTAGTGAGAGTACAGGATATCAGACAGACAACCTATTTGTTTTGTTGGGAACCATATGATATTAAGAGACCTGGAGAAAGCCCCCAGAACATTACATGAAATATTTAGAGTATTACATAGATACATGTAACATAGGATAAGACTAATGGATGGGTTATGATCTGCACCACTGGAAGGAAAACCCACATTGATGAGGTCAACAGTATCGAAATGATTTTTAAACTCACCAAGTACTTGGCTCATTACTACTCCTTTATTCATATATGTAATTTGCACACTTTTTAGTGTGAAATTCCAGACAATTTGCCATAACCCTTTGAGGTCAGTTGTAGCATTTTCTTTTCACTGATTAAAGAGTAGCTGTACACAGGTACAAAGTTGTCTTTTATTGATGGAGCTGGGTCTAACACCAGTTCCTATGCACTCAGGCACTACCACTTAACTTTGGACTTATTTGATTTTCAGTTAAGTATTGCTAGCTGTGTGCAAAGGTCAGATACCTCTAAGTCATCTCAATGTGTATTACTTGGTTTTGAGGGAGACTTTGCCTGTTTTCTCTCTATAATAGAATTTGGCAATGGTGGAAGACAAATATCTAAAATAGTCAACCAGATTCAGGCTCCTGATTGCCTCTTTTCTAAATTAGGAGATTTCACAGAATACAGGAAATAGACCAATTGTATTTTTTTAAAAAAATGACAAATCCCTTTTTCATCTGTTAAAATTTTGTTAAAATCCAATTATATGGCTACATTCTTACATCAACCTCTTCTTTTCTAAATACTTACAGTAGCCTTGACTGAGTTTAGCTCTGAGCATTCTGATGGCTAGCTAATGCAGAACAGATAAACATGAGTGAGTTGGAAATAACTAGCAATTCCCAGTCTGAATTCCTTATGGACATGTGGGAACCATTGGTCATTGTTACCCAATTGAGAACATCTGAAAGATGAATATTTGACCTAAAGACATACCTCACCAAAGGGTTCCTATCTCCTGATGTTTTTACAATAGGGAGTTATCACCCTATGTTCTACACTTTATGATAGGAGCAACATTATAAATAGTGTTTAAGCATAGTTGGAATTCTGCTGTTTGTAGAATCATAGAGCTAGAAAGTTTGTAGAATCATTGAGCTAGAAAGTATCTTACAGACCGAATACAGGAGTTCTTAACTTTCATGTGTCCTGGACGCCTTTGACAGTCTTTTGTAATATGTGAACCCCTTATCAAATCTCTTAATGTTTTTAAATGCATAAAATAAAATATATAGCATTACAAAGGAAAGAAATACATAGAAATATGGTTATCAAAATCTTTAAAGAATAAAGTTCATGAATACTAGGTTAAGATATACCAAAAGTAGTCCAGTCAACATATTTTTAAAATGTGTAAACTGAGGCCCAGAGAAATTAAAAGAGATTAAGCAAGATCACATGACATTTCTCAGAGATGAGACTTCTTGATTGCTCAATGTTGCTTCCACTACAACCTTATTTCTTTCCTTCAGATACTTAATGTTTAGTCATTTACTAGTAGTGTCCAATTCTTTGTGACAATTTGGGTTTGTTGTTTGTTTGTTTTTGGCAAAGATACTGGAGTTATTTTTCTTTTCCTTCTTGAGTGCATTTTACAAATGAGGAAACTGAGGCAAATGGGGTTAAGTAACTTGTCTAGGTTTACACAACTAGTAAGCTTCTAAGGCCAGATTTGAACTCAGGGAGATGAATCTTCCTGACTCTGGACCACTTAGTAGCCCCTTTGGGTACATTACAGGTGAAATAGATATTTATTGATTGCTAATCAATAGCTCTAATATTGTTTCTGTGGGAGAATATTCTCCAAGTTCTAAATAAGTGACTTCATTCCAAATTACATTTGGAACACAATCCATTTGTAAGTTGGGAAGTTTGTGTATAGGATTCTATGGTCCCCAGTACCATATAATCTGATACTTATACAGTTCCATTAAGTTACTCTTAATGCCTTAACTTAGAGTTACTTGTAAGGGACTGGAAACAATCCATCTCATTATTTGGAAGCATATTATAGTGAGGAATATCATTATTCTCATCAGTTAGATTTGAGGAACAAAAGGAGATTCAGGAATGTAGCTTCAAAATTCATCATGTGAAAATGAGAAATAGAATAAGGAGACAGAAAGGAGATGCCTTTTTTTTTTTTTTGAAGACCTTCTGGTTAGACGTACATTATTTTTTTCAGATCATTGGAATATACGCATCCATTAAATCACTACAGACTTCAAAAGGGGAGCAACTCAAACGAAATAATGAAAGGGGATTACAGTTTCTAAAATAGGGAGAAGGGAACAATGGTAGAAAACTGTTAGAAAATTCTAGAGCATTTAAAAGGTCCTAAAAAAGGATATCAAATATGAAGATATGTCTGAAAAACTATGAGAAATCTATGAAAGGGTCTTTTAGGGTCCTTATTGTGTGCTCAAATTAAAAAAGAACCAAGGCCCTTTCATATCTGTATAGATGATCTTTCTCTGTTGCTGTGCTCCAAAAAGTAAATCTCACTGTGGTCAATGTAGTGATGAACCACTCTGAACTTAGCGGGTAGGACCCTCTGGAGAATGGAAGGAAATGATTGTTTTATTAAGTGCCAAGCACTTAATTGTGCCAAGCACTATGCTAAGTGCTTTATAAATATCTCATTAATCCTCACTATAACCCTAACAGGTAGGTGCTATTATTATCCCTATTTTACAGTTGAGGAAAATGAAGCAAAACAGAGGGTAAGTGACTTGCTTACAGTCATACATCTAGCACGTTTCTGAGGCTGGATTTGAACTTACCTTCTTGATTCCATGCCCAGCATTCAGCACAGGATGCTACCCAGCTGCTTCATCCTGGTTCTTCACCATTAGGTTTTTCCAGCTTTTTAGGAACTTACAATACTTGCACTATACTGACATAACTTTAGGAAGATAGATTCAGTGCTGTGAGGGATCTTCAGAGTCATCCAATTCAATTCCTTTTTTTACACATAACAAAAGAAAATTTAAAGTGATGTACTCACAAATAAGTGTTTGAGTTTGAATCAAAATCCCATTTCTTTGACTTGAAATTCACCACTCTTTTCATGACACAAGGCTACTTGGGATCATATGGTTATTCAAAGTCAAGGTATAGAGGTGGGAAAACTGTGGCCTCAAGGCCACATGTTGTCCTCTAGGTCCTCAGGGTTGCTCTTTGACCAAAACCAAACTTCACAGAACAAATCCCCTTAATTAAAGGATTTGTTTTATAAAACTTGGAGTCAGTCAAAAGACCTCACCCAAGGAACTATAAAGTCACATGTGGCTTCAAGGCCTCAGGGTCCCCACTCCTGGAAGGACACCCTTTTGGAAGGAATGTAAAAACAAAGAAAAATTATTTCCCTTTTATTTTTGTTTCACCAATTCCTTTCACCTTTCCCTTAACATAATAGGTTCAAATAAATAGATGGAATTGGTTTGCAGTGTATTTCTAGTATCACTAATTGGAAATTGGAATACATTCTACCACAGAAGCCATGCTTTGTGTTGTCAGATGTATGGAGAAGCATGCTATTATAGAATCCCAGAATCTGCTGCTCTAGAATGAAGTCTAGAGCAGAACTTTTGAGGAAGCAGCAAGTACTAATTAAAATTGGATTTCCTATATGTTTCACATCATTTAAAGTTCTGCTCAGTTCACATTTCAATCTCAAATTATTAGGAACAAAGCACTTCCAATGTAATATCTTCCTCTCTAGAAATACTGTGTAAGCCAACCTTGTTAACAGAACTCAAATTTATCCTAATGCCCCTTCTACTAATAGAAGTTATGACAAATTATTTTCTCTGTAAACAGACTCTTTATCTATTATATTTTAATTAATGGACTAGTTGACTCCTGGATTCATGATAACTAACTTCATCTTTCTATGTAACTCTATAGATTTGTTGAATAATGGGATTGTGTGAAGAAATTCATCAAATGATAAATGAATATACTCATTCAATGAATATTTATTGAATGTCCACCATCTGTAAGGTATCATGAATAAATGAAAACACTTGGGAGAAGTTAGACCAGATAGCAGTTAAGTAGGGAATAGAGGAAACACAAACCATGAGGATATTCTTTCCAGGAGTAAAACGAATTGGAGAAGATGATCAGTGCCTGATGTGTTCCTCCTCAGAGCAATTATGGAAGAGAATAATCATCCTTAGGAACTATAGATTAATAGACTACAGAAATTTCAGAACATATTCAGAGGGAGAGAGAAGGGGGCAGGTTCAAGAGGGAAGAAGGAAAGAAAGAAAATGAGCTCATAACGTAAAGCTGATCATAGGACTTACTGTCTTTGCCCATTTCCATAAGCTTATGCTATGAAAATGAACCATATGATGCTAGTCCCAGGTGTTTTCAGAAGCTGTTGAAAATGACATGAAAAGAAGTGTATGTTTCACACTTTCAAAAAATATATGTATTTGTTTTAGTTTTCAACATCCGTTTCCATAAGCTTTTGTGTTTTAAATTTTCTATTTTTCCCTCTCCCCACCCCCATCTCCAAGACAACTTGCAATCTGATATAGGCTCTACATATACATTCACATTAAAAATATTTTCACATTAGTCGTGTTTTAAAGAAGAATGAGAACCAAATTGTAGGAATCACAAGAAAGAAGAAGCAAAAGAAAACAACAACAACTACAACAACAAAAGAGAGTCAATAGTATGCTTCAATCTACATTCAAACTCCATACTTGTTTCTCTGGAAATGAACAGCATTTTCCATTATGAGTCTTTTTGATTTGTCTTAGATCCTTGTGTTGCTGAGAAGAGCCAAGTCTATGAAAGTTAGTCATCACACAATGTGGTTGTTACAGTATACAATGTTCTACTGGTTCTGTCCATTTCATTCAGCATTGGTTAATATAAGCCTTTCCAGGTTTCTCTGAAGTCCACCTGTTCATCTTTTGTTCTATAACAATAGTATGCTATTCATATGCCACAACTTGTTCAGTCATTCCCCAACTGATGGGTATTCCCTAAATGCCCAATTCTTGACTACCCCAAAAAGAGATACTATAAATATTTTTGTATGTGTGGTTTCTTTATGCATTTCTACGAACTCTTTGAGATACAGATCTAGAAGTGGTATTGCTGGGTCAAAGGGTATGCATATTTTTATAGCCCTTTGGGCATACCTCTAAATTACTCTCCAGAATGGTCAGATCAGTTCACAACTCCACTAACAATGCATTCATGTTCCAATTTTCCCACATCTCCAACATTTATCATTTCCTATTTTGTCATGTTAGTTAATCTAACAGGTGTAATGTGGTACCTCAGGGTTGTTTTGATTTGCATTTCTCTAATCAATAGGGATTTAGAGCATTTGTTTCATAGGACTATAGATAGCTTTAATTTCTTCCTCTGAAAATTTCCTATTCATATTCTTTGACCATTTCTCAACTGTGGAAAAATTTGTGTTCTTATAAATTGGACTTGAGTCCCTCATATATTTTAGAAATGAGGCCTTTATCAGAGATACTGGCTGTAAAAATTGTTTCCCAGGTTTCTGCTTCCCTTCTAATCTTGGTTGCACTGGCCTGGTTTGTGCAAAAACCTTTTCAATTTAATGTAATCAGAATTATCTATTTTGCATTTCATAATGTTTTCTATCTCTTGTTTGGTCATACATTCTTCCATTCTACATAGATCTGAGAGGTCAACTATTGTTTGCTTTCCTAGTTTCTTTGTGATATCAGCCTTTATATCCAAATCGTGTACCCATTGTGGCTTTATCTTGGTCTAGGGTATAAGGTGTCAGTCTGTGCCTAGTTTCTGCCATATTATTTTCCAGTTTTTCCAGCAGTTTTTGTTAAATAGTGAGTTCATATCCCAGAAGTTGTAGTGTTTTTGTTTATCAAACAGTAGATTACTATAGCCATTGACTATTGTGTCTTGTGTACCTAACCTATTCCTACACCACTGTATTTCTTAGTCAGTAGCAAGTAATTTTGATGATTGCTGCTTTATTATATGGTTTGGTGTGGTTAGGCCAAATTGTTTAGTATTTCTTTTCATTAATTCCCTTGATCTTTTGGACCTTTTGTTCTTCCAGATGAATTTTGTTATTTTTTTTATAACTCTATAAAATATTTTTGGAAGTTTGATTGGTATAGTACTGAATAAATTAATTAAGGCAGAATTGTCCTTTTAATTATATTACCTTAGCCTACCAATGAGCAAGAAATATTTTTCCAATTATTTAGATCTTAATTTATTTGTGAGAAAAGTGTTTGTAATTGTGTTCATATAGTACCTGGGTTTGTTTCGGCAGGTAGACTCCCAAATATTTTATAATATCTACTGTAACTCTAAATAAAATTTCTCTTTCCAAATCTTACTGTTGTACTTGTTAGTAATATGTAGAAATGTTGATGATTTATGTGGATTTATTTTATATCCTTCAACTTTGCTAAATTTGTTTATTATTCCAAGGATTTTGTTACTTGATTGTCTAGGATTCTCTAAGTATACCAATATATCAGCTGCAAAGAGTGATAGGTAAGTTTCTTCTCTGTCTATTCTAATTCCTTCCATTTCTTTTTTCTTCTCTTATTGCTAAAATTAGCATTTCTGGTACAATATTATACAATAACAGAGGTGATAAAGAACATCCTTTTTTCACCCTCAATCCTATTGGAAATACTTCTAGCTTATCCCCATTACAAATAATGCTTGATGATGGTTTTAGGTAGATGCTATTTATCATTTTAAGGAAGACTCCATTTATTCCTATGCTCTCCAGTGTTTTTTTTTTAATAGGAATGGGTATTGCATTTTGTCAAAAGCTTTTTCTGCATCTATTGAGATAATCATATGATCTCTGTTAGTTTCGTTGTTGATATGCTGAATGTTTTCCTAATATGGAACTAGCCCTGCATTCCTGGTATAAATCCTATCTGGTCATAGTGTATTATCTTCATAATAGTAACTATAATCTCTTTGCTAATATTTTATTTAAAATTTTGGCATCTATATTCATTAGGGAAATTGGTTTATAATTTTCTTTCTCTGTATTGACTCTCTTTTTTTTTAACAATCTTGTTTAATCAAACACATGTCATTTACCTAGTTCAGAGGAAAATGTCAGCACCCCAAACTTCAGAGGATACAGAGGTTACAAGCAGAAGTTACAGACAAAGAAACAGTTCAGCAGACAGGCTTCTACCTGTCTTGACCATTACATCCATACCTAGTCGGTTAACAGAGAGGGAAGCAACAACATCTGGGTTTTCAAAGCTGGGGGGCTCAATGGCTGCCCAGAGTCTCATCTGGTCAAATCACACAACACTCATCAAAGGGATCCTCAAAGCAAAACCTCACATCAGGGTATATATAGCCTTCTCCTGGATCAGAGAATGTCACAACCTTCTTGACCCACTGCCCCATCACACAGAAGCAAGGTGTAGGCATTTCTGAAAACCAAGCCTCCTGCCACAGGCTCCATATAACCACATTCAGACTAATAGGGGGCAGAGTATATTTTCAAATCAAGAAAGGTTCTCAGAGTCACTTAAGTCTATCAAAGGGAAGATCTTAAATTCCCATTCCCATAACATTTGGCCCCAAGATCTTTCATGCCCATAGCATAAGCAATTTACATTTGAATTAGCATTAACATTTCTTTAGGTACAACATAATCCTCACAAAATAGAGACACCACATTTGCAAAACACACAATTACAAAAATGGCCAGAGCATCTTAAACAATCACAAAGTACATTGCATTAACATCTCTTCAATCCAAAACAAAAATGTCCAAATAAAGTTCTCTTGGGCAGAGGGGGGTGTCCTTCCTTCCATACTGCTCTAGCCCCTGCTTCCAAGACCTGAGGGGTGGCTAGGCAACAAAACAAACAGGGTGGGGTCCTTGGGGGTCCATGGCACTTTACCCCACCCACCATAGACACAAATCCATCCTCCCCCTGGATCTCAAACTGTGGAATGCAGCAAGAAAACACATTCAGTGCTCCTGCCTTGTCCCCACAGTCCTTATCTTGTCCTGTGGCTGAATTCCAAACTCCTGGGTTCCTTCTCCTCCTGCAGGAAGCAGCTGCTTCTGGATTCTGCCCCAGTCCTGATGCAGGCAGCTCACCATTCCTGCTCTCAGCTCAGCAAAGTCAACATTCAGGCCATTCCTCTCTCCTGTTCCATGCCTCCACAGATTCACAGCTTCCACAACTGGGAAACAATTATCACAGCCCCCATAATTTCCTTGTAGTCTGCAGATACTGTTTTTGATGCCATTTGTAGCAGCAAGCACCCTAGTATACCCAGAGTGGCTGCCAACACATGTTCTTAGATCTGCTTTTCTAAAGGAAAGCAACTCAAAATGGTTTAACAATCTTGCTTTAATCAAATATATGTCATTTACCTAGTTTGGGGGAAAAGGTCATCACCCCGAACTTCAGAAAATACAGAGGGTACAAGCAGAAGTTATGGACAGAGAAACAGTTCAGCAGACAGGGTTCCAACTGTCTTGACCATTACATCCATACCCAGTCAGTTACCAGAGAGGGAAGCACCAACATCTGGGTTTCCAAAGGCAGGGTCTTAAGGGCTGCCCAGAGTCCTCTCTGGTCAAATCACACAACACTTCTCAAAGTGAGCCTCCTATATATTGACTCTTTATACTTTATGTATTAGTACCATATTTATATCATAAAAAGAATTTGGTAGGACTCCTCCTTTGCCTGTTTCCCCAAATAGTTTATATAATATGGTAATTAATTGTTCTTTATATGTTTTTAACTCCATCTGGCCATGGAGATTTTTTCTTAGGGAGTACACTGTTGACTTGTTCAAATTCTTTTTCTGAAATGGAGTTATTTAAATATTTTATTTCCTTTTCTGTTGACTTGGGCAATTTATATTTTGTATATATTCATCCATTTCACTAAGATTGTCAAATTTATTAGCATACAGTTGGCAAAAGAGCTCTTAATTATTGTTTTAATTTCCTCTTCATTGGGTGTGAATTCACTATTTTCATGTTTGATACTGGTAATTTCTTTTTCTTTTTTTTTCTTTAAAATTGAATTAACCAAAGCTTTATCTATTTTATTGGCTTCCTTGGCTTCCCCCTCCCCCCCATAAAACCAGTTCTTAGTTTTGTTAGTTCAATCCTTTTCTCAATTTCAATTTCATTAATCTCTCCTTTGATTTTCAGAATTTCTAATTTGGTATTTAACTGGAGATATTTAATTTGTACTTTTTATAACTTTTTTCATTGCATGCCCAATCCATTGATTTCCTCTTTTTCTATTTTATTCATGTAAGCATTTAGAGATATGCTTTCCTTAAGAACTGCATTCTCTGTATCCCATATGTTTTGGTATATTGCTTCTTTATTGTCATTCTCTTGGATGAAGTTCTTGATTATTTTTAGGATTTCTTGTTTGATCCACTCATTCTTAAGGATTAGATTATTTAGTTTCCAAATAATTTTTAGCCTCTCTTCCCATGGCCCTTTATTACAAGTCATTTTTATTGCATCATGATCTGAAAAGGATGCATTTAATATTTCTGCCTTTCTGCATTGGAATGTGAAGTTTTTATGCCATAATACATGATCAATTTTTGTGCAATTTACCAATGGAAAAAAGGTATATTACTTTCTATCACAATTCACTTTTCTCCAGAAGTCTACCGTATCTAGCTTTTCTAAAATACTCTTCATCTCCTTAAATTCTTTCTTGTTTATTTTGTGGTTAAATTTTTTCTAGTTCTGAGAGGGGGTGGTTGAGGCCCCCACTAATATGATTTTGTTCTTTTTTTCTTCCTATCACATCCTTAGAGAATTAAGATTTTCTTAGAGAATTAAGATTTTGGGTGCTATACCACTTGATGCATATATGTTTAGTAATGACATTACTTCATTTTCTATGGTAATTTTTAGTAAGATTAAATTTCCTTTATTTTCTCTTTTAATCAGATCTGTTTTTGCTTTTGCTTTGTCTGAGATCAGGATTGCTACACCTGTTTTTCTTTCTTTCTTTTTTTTTTACTTCAATTGGAGCATAATTTTTCTGCTTCAGTTTTTTTATATTTACACTGTGTGTGTCACTCCATTTCAAATGTGTTTCTTGTAAACAATATATTATAGGATTCTGATTTTAAATCCACTGAGGTAGCAGCTTCCATTTCATGAGAGAGTTTATCCCATTCAAATTCACAATTATGATTACTTATCTGTGTCTTTATCTCTATTCTATCCCACACCCCATTTATGCTTTTAACTCTACTTTCTCAATTTATCTCCTCACTAGAGTTTTGCTTTTGATGATTGCCTCCCTCAGTCTGCCCTCACTTCTTTTTTTTATTTTTAGTTTATAACATTCATTTCAACAAGATTTTTAGTTACAAATTTTCTCCCCATCCTTCCCATACCCACCATATCAGAACAGTGATTCCACTGAATACCCTTTCCAAAAATCTACTCTCTCCTATATCTTCCCCCACACCCCCTCCAAACATCCAGTAGGGCAAGATGGATGTCCATCCCCAGTGCCTATATATCTTATTTCCCAGGGCATGTAAACAAAATAATACTATATTTTTAAAAACATTTGATTTTAAAGCTTTGAATTCCTCTTTCCTTGTCATCTACCCCTACTGGGAAGATAAGCAATTCAATATGGGTTGTACATGTGTACTTACACAAAACATTTCCACCATGGATATATTATGAAAAGTCAATTGTATTTCCCTCCATCCTATCCCACCCCCCACTTGTACTATTTTCCACTTTGACATTGTCCCTTTTCAAAAGTGGGTGCTTCCAACTTCCTTCTCCCTCAGCCTGCCCTCCCTTCTATCATCCCCTCTCTTATTCCCGTCCCCCCTACTTTCCTGTTGGGTAAGATACCCAATTGAGGGTGTAGGTTATTCCCTCCTTAAGCCAAATTCAATATGAATAAGGTTGACCCATTCGCTTTTGCTTTCCTGTTCTTCCCCACCATTGTAACAGTTTCCCTTTGCCTCTTTTATAAGAGATAATTTACGCCATTCTGTCTCTCCCTATCTCCTCTCATTATATTCCTCTCTTACCTCTTAATATTTTTTTTAAAATATCATCCCTTCCTATTCAATTGATCCTGTGCCCTCTGTACTTGTATACCTGTACAAATATATATATATATATATACACACACATATACTCACATATGTATTCATATGCACATATACCTTCCTATATAGACATATATATATATGTATACATGTGTAACCATTTATGTTACCTTCAATTATCCTCATACTGAGAAAAGTTCCATAAGTTACAATTACCATTTTTTCATGTAGGAATGTAAATAGTTCAACATTAATATGTTCCTTATGATTTCTTTTCCCTGTTTACTTTCTCATGCTTCTCTTGCTTCTTGTATCTGAATGTCAAATTTTCTGTTCAACTCTGGGTTTTTTCATCAAGAATGCTTGAAAGTGGGGGTGGAGCCAAGATGGCAGATTAGAAGTAGGACGTCCCCTCAGCTCCAGCTTCCACCTTCCCCAGTCTAAACAACTTTGGAGGTGCAGAACCCACAAAATGACACAGAGAAGCTAACCTCCCACTGAGGACAGCCCAGCAGGCTGGCAGGAACACAGCCCAGTGCTCTGGGAGCCAAGCCCAGCCCCATGAGGCTTTAGCCCCAGGGCGGGCCGACCAGCCACCAGCAGGAAGGACTCCAGATCAGCAGCAGCTGTGGCCACTACCAGATTTATCAACACATAGTTGTGAAGAACAAAGTGAGAGGTCAGTGCAGTCTGCACTTTGGGACCAGTAAGTGGGAGTGCATGGCTTTTACCCCCAGGGTGAGAAGCTGCTGAGACACTGGCACAGCCAGCTAGTGCCACGTGGCAGCTTCAGCTCCTGGCCTGAAGAGTGTAGGGGGACCAAGCACCAGTCTGAGGGGTAATCACTCTTGCTTTAACCTGCTTAGATGTGGATTGCTGTCTAAGGTGGAGGTCCTGGGGTGTGTATCCAGCTTGCCAGAGTGTGTGGAGACCTCAGCGATGGCACCCATCTAATACCTCCGGCAGCTGAGAAAACCCCAGCGTTTGGGATGAAAGCTCCCCTGTCTGGTGGCAGAGTCCTACTGTGGCAAAAAGCCCAGGGGTCCAGTGACTGAGGGGTGACATGACCAGGCAAAGGAAACAAAGCAGACAGAAAATTCCAACATTACACCCTATTTGGGGACAAAAAGAAGCAAAGCATGGAACAGGAGGAAAACAGTGAAGTCAGAACTCCTGCAGCAAAAGCTTCAAAGGAAAATAGAAGGTGGTTACAGGCTGTAGAGGAAATTAAGAAGCAGATAAGAGAAGTGGCAGAAAAATTGGGAAGAGAAATGAGAACAGTGCAAGAAAATTATGAAATGAGAGTCAACAGCCTGACTGAGGAAAATAATACCTTAAAAAACAGACTGACTCAAATGGCAAAAGAGGCTCAAAAAGGCAATGAGGAGAAGAATGCCTTAAAAAGCTGAATTTGCCAGATGGAAAAAGAATCTCAAACCTCACTGAGGAGAATCATTGCTTCAGAATTAGATTGGAGCCAATGGAAGCTAATGACTTTATGAGAAATCAAGATGCTGTTAAACAGATCCAAACAAATGAAAGAATAGAAGGCAATGTGAAATATCTCATGGGAAAAACCACTGACTTGGAAAATAGATCCAGGAGAGATAATTTAAAAATTATTGGGCTACCTGAAAGCCATGATCTAAGTAAGAAATCATCCTCCAGGATGTTCTCAAAGAAAACTGCCCTGATGTTTTAGTACCAGAGTGCAAAATAAAGGTTGAAAGAATCCACCAATCACTTCCTGAAAAAGATACCAAAAAGAAAACTCCTAGGAATATTACAACCAGGTTCTGGATTTCCCAGATTAATGAGAGAATACTACAAGCAGCCAGGAAGAAAGAATTTGTATATTGTGGAAAAACAATCAGGATAACCCAGGATATGGCAGCTTCTACACTGAGGGATCGAAGGGCTTGGAATATGATATTCCAGAGCTCAAAGCAGCTGGGATTAAAACCAAGAGTACCTACCCAGCAAAACTGATTATCATGTTTCAGGGGAAAATATGGTCATTCAGGGGAATAGAGGACTTTCAAGCATTCTTGCTGAAAAAACCAGAGTTGAACAGAAAATTTGACATTCAGATACAAGAAGGAAGAGAAGCATGAGAAGGTAAACAGGGAAAAGAAATCATAAGGAACTTATCAAAGTTGAACTATTAACATTCCTACATGGAAAAACAATAATTGTAACTTATGAAACTTTTCTCAGTAGTTGAAGGGAATAGAAATATATATATGAGCGTATATAGCTCATATTCATATGTGAATATGTATATATTTACAGGTATACATATAGGGCACAGGACCAATTTAACAGGAAGGGATGATACTTAAAAGGTGAAATTAAGAGGTGAGAGGGGCGGCCTGGTGGCTCAGCAAGTAAGAGCACCGGCCCCAGTGTCGGGATGACCTGGGGGATCAAATCCGGGCTCAGATACTTAGCATCACACCCAGAAATAACTGGCCGTGTAACCTTGAGCAAGTTACTTAACCCCAATTGCTTTAAAAAAAATTAAAAATAAGAATAAAAAAAAGAAATTAAGAGGTGAGAGGAATATAATGAGAGGAGATGGGGAGAGACAGATTGGGGTAAACTATCTCATACAGAAGAGGCAAGGGAAAATGGTTACAATGGAGGGGAGGAATAGGAAGGCAGAAGGGAATGGGTCAACCTTATTCCCATTGAATTTGGCTTGAGGAGGGAATGAAATATACACTAACTAAGGTATCTCACCCTCCAGGAGAGTAGCGGGGTAAGGGGATGAGAGGGGGCATGATGGAAGGGAGGGCAGGTGAGGGGAGAGGGAAGTTGGAAGCACCCACTTTTGAAAAGGGATGGAATCAAAGCAGAGAATAGTAAAAGTGGGAAGTGGGATAGGAGGGAGGGAAATATAGTCAGTCTTTTACAATATATCTACTATGTTATTGTTTTGCATTAGCCACACATGTACAACCTATACTGAACTGCTTATCTTCCCAGTAAGGGTGGGTGACAAGGAAGGAAGGGAATGAATCTGGAATTCAAAGTTTTAAAAAAAATTTTCAAACATATATATATATATATATATATGTGTGTGTGTATCTATATGTGTGTGTATGTATGTTTATATATATACTATTATTAATAGTATTTTACATGTAATTGGGAAATAAGATGTACAGGCACTGAGGTATAGAGATTCACTGGAAAAGTCAAAAGGGGTATGGGAGAAAATATGGGAGAGAGCAGATTGGAGGAGGGGATATCCTGTGGGACTTCTATTTTGGGGCAGTGGGTAGGGGAAAAATGGGGAGAAAATTTGTAACTCAATATCTGGTGAAAACAAATGATGTAAATTAGAAGTTAATAAAGCATTTAAAAAAAAAAGGAAAAAAAGAATGCTTGAAAGTCCCCTATTTCATTGAATGACCATATTTTCCCCTGAAACATGATACTCAGTTTTGCTGGGTAGGTGATTCTTGATTTTAATCCTAGCTTCTTTGACCTCTGGAATATCATATACCAAATCCTTTGATCTCTTAATTTAAAAGCTGCTAGATCTTTTGTTATCCTGATGGTGTTTCCATAATAATCAAATTGTTTCTTCTTGGCTGCTTGAAATATTTTCTCCTCACTCTGGGAACTCCAGAACCTGACTATAATATTCCTGAGAGTTTTCTTTTTGGGATCTTTTTCAAGAGGTGATTGGTGAATTCTTTCAACCTAAGTTTTGACCTCTGGTTCTAAAACATCAGCACAGTTTTCCTTGAGAGTTTCTTTAAGGATGATTTCTAGTTTTTTGTTTTTGTTTTTGTTTTTTTGGTCATGGCTTTCAGGTAGCCCAATAATTTTTAAATTATATGACCTGGACCTATTTTCCAGGTCAGTGTTTTTTCCAATGAGATATTTCACATTACGTTCTACTTTTTCATTTGTTTGGATCTGTTTAATAGCATATTAATTTCTCATAAAGTCATTAGCTTCCATTTGCTCTGGTCTAATTCTGAAGGAACGATTCTTTTCACTGAGCTTTGAATTTTTTTTTCCATCTGGCAAATTCAGCTTCTTAAGGCATTCTTTTCCTCATTGACTTTTTGGGCCTCTTTGGCAATTTGAGTTAGTCTATTTTTCTGGTGTTATTTTCTTCAGTCAGGTTGTTGACTCTCTTTTCATGATTTCTTGCATCATTCTCATTTCTCTCCCCAATTTTTCCTCCACTTCTCTTACTCGGGCCTGTAAGCAGTTTATATTTTTCTTGGAAACTTTTGATGCAGGAGTTCTGACTTTGTTGTCTTCCTCCCATTCCATGCTTTGATCCTTTTTATCCCTAAAAAAATGTACCCAAGTTTTGATTGCTGTGTTTGCTTTTCTTCCTTTGCTTGCTCATTTTGCCATGCAATTACTTGAATTTTGAGCTTTTTGCCACAGTAGAACTCGACTTACAGAGAGGAGAGCTTTGTCCTAGGTTGCTGGGATTTTCTCAGCTGCTGGAGCTATTAGTTGGGTGCCCTCTTTGAAGCCTCCACCAGCTCTGGCAATCTGGTCACCCATCACAGCACCTCTACCCAAGATAGTGATCCAGATCCAGGCAGCTTAAAGAAAGAGTGATTACCCCTCTGAATGGTTGCTTGGTCCCCCTACAATCTGTAGGCCAGTAGCTCTGAAGCAGCCATGTGGATGTGGCTGCTATGAGGCCTCTTGCCTTCTCGCCCTGGGTGCAGAGGCCTGACTGGACTCTTGATTCCCCTATTCCCACAAAGTCCACACTGATCTTTTACTTTACCTTTGGTATTTATGGGTTGATAATTCTGGAAATCACCACAGCTGCTGGTGACCCACTGTCCTGAAGTCTGCTCCAGCCCCTGCTGCTTAGGGCTTCCCTGAGGCTAAAACTGCAGCCACATGTGTGGCTGGGCTTGGCTCCCAGCCCTCTGCTGTAGAACCTTTCTGCCAGCCTGCTGGGCTGCCTTTAGTGGGAGATTTGTTTCTTTCTGTTACTTTGTGGATTCTATAGCTCTAAACTTTATTTAGAGTCATATTTTATAGGTATTTGAAGTGGTTATAGGGGGAGCTCATGGATTTTCCCTGCTTCTATGCTGCCATCTTGGCTCCTCCCCCAATCTGCCCTCACCTCTATCAGTCCCTTCCCTTTTGCTTCCTGCTTCTTTCCTTCCTACTCTCCACCCTTCTCCTTTTCTTTCCCCTTTCCCCTCCTACTTCATATATGGTAAGTTAGATTTCTATACCTAACTGATTGTTATTCCCTCTTTAACTCAAATCTGATTAGAGCAAAGTTTAAACAATACTCATCATCCTCCCTTCTTCCCTTCTACTGTAATAGAAATTGTGCCACTTCATGCAATGCAATTTACCCTTTTCTGCCTTCTATTTTCCTCTTCTCCCAGTATAATCCCTTTCTTTCACTTTATTAGGTTTAAAAAAATCATCACATCAAAATCAACTTATACCCACACCATCTGTCTGTGTATACCCCTTCTAAATGTCAAAATAAAGATATGGTTCTTAAGAGTCAGAAGTTTCATCTTCCCTTGTAGGGATGAAAACAATTTGCCTTTACTAATAATGTTTTTTTTTCCTTTCCTGTTTACCTTTTTATGCCTCTCTTGAGTCTTTTGTGACGATCAAATTATCTGTTGAACCAGATCTGGACTTTTCATTAGGAAGGTTGGAAGTCTCCTATTTCATTGAATATCCATTTCTTCCCCTGAAACAGTAAGCTCAATCTTTGCTGGGTAGTTGATCCTTGGTTGCAATCCAAGCTCCCTTGCCTTACAGAATATCATATTCCAAGCCCCCCGTGTTTCACTCTTAAGTTGTACTTTTTTGAGATCTAGTGAGTGGCTTGAACAATGAACATGAAAATTATTGTAAAGAAATTTGCCTCAGCTTAATATAAGAAGAACCATGTGGTTGGCTACTTTTTATTACCCTCTATGATTAAATTCCATGTTGAAAGACATTGTGGTTTAAGTTCATAATTTGCACTAAAAATTAAGTGAACTTTTTTTGTGAGGGGAGATTGGGGTTATCAATTTCATTAAGTTTGTATGTCAGAGTAAACTTCTACAACCAAAAATCAATGTTGTATTTTTTCTGCTGCTACTAATAATCAAAGGTACATAACAAAGAGTTCTAGAACTGATAGAGTTTTATTTTAAAGAACTGATCTAGTCCCATTTACTACAAATAATTATTGAAGGGTTAATAAATATATTATTATAAAAAGTATAATAACTTATCATGGCCCTATCACTTTCTAGCTCTGTAGCCACAGGCAAGTCATAGGCTCTTAGGAGCATATATTTAGAACTAGGAGGAAGCATAGAAACTGTTTATACCAAACCTCTTATTTTTCAGACAAATAAACTAGGTCCCTGACACATTAAGTGATCTGCTCATTGACACAGAGCTTGTAAGGAGTCTTTCAATCTCTTTGGGCCTTGCTTTCTTGCTCTCTTTATCTAAATAAAAGTATAGCATTTGCAAAAGTTAGCTCATACATTGTTGTAAGGAAAACTTAAGGCTTTATATAAATATGAGTTATTATTATCCTATCATTGATGATTTGCAAAGGAATAAGTTATGTACTCTTCCTTTTTCGTTTTAATTTTTAGTAATTTTCAGTGTCAGTGATGTCTTTATGTCTAAAGAAATGTTATCTAATTAGACTTAGTTTACACTTTAAAATGGGAAATAAATTTTGATTTTTTTCTTTGTGTTCATTTTATCCACATTCTTCACAACTCAGAAATAAATGTGGGTGGAGCCAAAGTGTCAGAAAATCTAAAGGGTGCATCTGGGAGTCTTGGAGTTTGGGTAAGGGAAGATTAAGGTTAGCTGTAGGGGTAGAGAGAGTTGCTGTTCAGGTAGAAATGGGGAAAAAAGAAATGAAGACTCTCTAGGGAGAGGTGACCGCCCAATTCACTTTGATATAGGATGGGATCAAATTCCTGGATGAAGAAGGCAATGATTAAAAAAAAAAACAGATATGTGCTAGAAACAATTAAAAAAGATTTATTGATATCATTACTTTTTACATCATCTTAATTTTAAGATATTTCTTCTCTCCCTTTGTAACAAGTTATCCCTTGTGACAAAAAAAGAAAAATAAATAAAAAACCCATATTTTTAGCAAAATTAATTAACATGTCACCTCAGGGGATAATAGAACATTCAGCAATCCATACAGATAGTATTCTACCTCTGCAAAGAAGGAAAGAAACCACATTTTCTTGTTTCTTTTCCAAGACCCATAAGGTAATTATGATTACACAATATTCAGCTTTGTTTCTCAGGTTTTTCTTTCCATTTTTGTTGTTGTAGTCATTATATGTAATTTTTCTTGTTTTATTTGTTTTACTTATATCAGTTCATAAAAGTCTCACCAAATTTATCTGAAGTTTTTTGTATCCAACATTTCTTTTTTTAAAATTTATATGTATATAGCAATCAGGGTTAAATAACTTGCTCAAGGTTACATGGCCAGTTATTTCTGGGTGTGGTGCTAAGTATCTGAGCCCAGATTTGAACCCCAGTTCATCCTGACACTGGAGCCAGTGCTCTTACTCGCTGAGCCACCTGGCCGCCCCTAAGCAATTGGGGTTAAGTAACTTGCTCAAGGTTACTCAGCCAGGTGTTTCTGGGTGGGTGTTAAGTGTCTGAGCCCGGATTAGATCCACAAGTCATCTCGACAGCGGAGCCAGTGCTGTTACTCGCTGTGCTACCTGGCTGCCCAGTATCCAACATTTCTTTTAGCATCATTGTTTCGTTCATTGCACATCAACTTTCATGTGCCACACTTCATTTAGTCATTCCCCAGTTGATGGGCCTCTATCTATTTTGTTTCCATTTCTTTGCTACCACAAAAAGTGTTTCAATGAATGTTCTAGTGCATTTTAATTCATTCTTTCTGACCTTTTATTTCTTGGAATATATGTTTAGATGTAGAATCTTTGCATCAAAGGCTGTTTACATTTTCTCTATTTATCATAGTTTCAAACTGTCTTCCAGACTAGTTGGACAAATTCAGAACTCCATCAATAATGTGTATTATTATGCCTGTACTTTCTCAGGCACTCTAACAGTAATTATATTTGCCTTTTGTCAAATCTTTGGCAAAAAGTTGAAACTTCAGAGTTATTTTGATTTCTAGTTTTCTTATTATTGCTGTTTTAGAAAGATATTCCATATGATCATAAATAATTTACAATTCTTTTCAAAATTGTTTGTTAATATCCTTTGACCTCATCCATTTGGAAAGGGCATTTGGTTTTAAATATTTGTGTTATTTTCCTATGTACATTGGGTATCAGACCCTGAATTGAGATTTAATCAACAGATTTTTGCCCTATCAACAGGCTCCTTTATTTTTCTACTTGCATTGATTTTATACAAGCAAAAGGTTTTCATTTTTATATAATAAACATTATCTATATTTTGTCATTGCTTTTATCCTCTGGTTAAGAACTCTTGAATTAATCATAACTAGAAAAGGTACTATATGTGGTCCTCTTCTGATGTATGTGTGTGTGTGTGTGTGACTTTTCACATCAAATTAGCTATCTGTTCTGTACTCATTGGGTTATATAATGTAAAATGTTGGTCTGAATACAATTTCTTCCAAAGAACTTTAAAGTTTTTCTAGCAGTACTTGTTAAATTGGAAATTCTTACTCAAGTAATTTATGTTTTAAGGTTTATTAAACACTAGGTTACTGAGTTTAGCTCTTTCAGATTCTTCCTTCATTTTCCTTTACCACTTATTTAGTTTTGCAGTTTTTGGAATTCAAAATTTTCAAATTCAAATGTTTATAAAATGTATTATTATTATTATTGTTATTATTATTTTACATGTAAATGGGAAATAAGATATACAGGCACCGGGACATAGAGATCCACCATGCCATACTGGAAAGTTCTAGGGGGAATATGGGAAGATATGGGAGAGAGCAGATTGGGGACGGGATATTCAGTGGGATCGCTGTTTTGGGGTGTTTAGTAGGGGAAAAATGGGGAGAAAATTTGTAACTCAAAATCAGAATTTTACCTGCACTTTTCTGAAACATTCCTATTCAAGAAAGATCTTTTTGTAACCCTACTTGTATCAAGTCAAGGTTATTCATTGATAGCACATGGACAGAAGACTACACAGGTCAGGGTATGACCAGAATAAAGAGAGAGACTTAAAAAAATAAATCTCACTTTTGAATGTTTTTTGAAGCCTATTTAAAAAAGCCAAAAGTTTAGGATACATAATTTCTATAGCAGACCTTATTTTTTTGTACATCAGGCAAGATTATTTTTTTATATCTGAGTAATGACAAGTGAGCAATAGATGGGGAGGCATATGCTTGCCAAAAATTATTATCCCTTTTGTGAATGGTATCTTTCATAAGGTTTGAGTAGGAAGGGGATTCTGGTAGAGGATGAGTTCCTGGAGGGGTTCCCCAGTGATATCCATGATTGTGCAAAAATATTGCCTTAATAATTCAAATTCTCCAGATTATGTCATGCAAGTACTAGGTCAGTCCACTGAGTTAGTACATTATGATACAGATCTGGGACAGAAAGTATAGGTGAACAGTGGTTCAGGATTACACAGAAGAAAAAAAATGATCTGGATTGCACTTGAGAATTTGTGGACTACCTTTGACAGTCATGAACTCCATGGCCCAAAAATCCATTTTTTTTCTCGCTCACATGATTGTTCATGTGCAAACATGAGAACACCACAACCTCGAAAGAGATAAGTCTTTATATGAAAAGGACAGGTAGATGTACAGTTAGTTCAAGTAGGTTGCATCATAATTGAGGCAATCATGTGATATAATGGATAGAGTGCTGGACTTGGAATCAGGAAGAATTGAGTTGGAATCCTCTCAGACATTTACTTGCTCTATGATCCTGGGCAAGTTACATAATTTTTTTTCAACCTCAGTTTTCTTATCTATAAAGTGGGAATAATAATTATTGCACTTCACAAAGATTGTTATAAAGGTCAAATAAAAAATATTTATAAAGTGCTTTGTAACTATGCACACTCTAGCTATTATTATTTCCAATGATAATCTTTGCTCAAGAAGTGACATAAAGGATATCATTAAGGAATTTTTTCATTAGAAATTGTGGATTGGTCACGTAACAAATGTGAAACATAAAAAAACAGATAATTTGGCTGTTTCAAAGAACACAGAAAATGTGAAAGATTTGAAGTAAGGGTCCTTCTCCTGGGGACATGGATCTTCAAGTTATTCATGAACAGATTTCAGGGAGTTCATGAATTTGGAGTGGAAAAACAACAATATGTTTTCCTAACCTCTAACTGAAATTTAACATGGCCTTCCATTATGATTGTTTTAATGTTCCAGGATATCCATAGCCTTAATTAGGTGGGCATAGGAGTTCACAACACAAAATGGCTAAGTATCCATGATCTAGAGGAAAGAATCTCATTAGCATTTTGGGTAGACCTTATATTCTAAATAAACTCTGATATTTATTCCCCCCCCAATTCTAAACTGAATTCTTAGAGCACTGCTAATATATAAGGTAAATGATTTTGCATGCATCGATAAAAAAGCTTAAATGGCATATTTAGACTGATTTTTATGGAGACAGTCTGGTGATACAGTGATAGATAATTGACTTGAGTCAGAATGACCTGGATGATCCTGCCTCTGACATATAGTGACCATAACTCTGGGACAGTCACTTAACTTTCCCAGATCCCCCAAATCCCCAAAGCTCTATCTAAGACTATATTTGTAGAACAGAGACTAATCTGCCTTGTTGGAGGAAGTCCCCTATACCAATCAAGTCTCTCTCTCTCTCTCTCTCTCTCTCTCTCTCTCTCTTTCTCAGATATGCTAGAATGGAATTCTTTGACCCAAGAGAGACAGAGACAGAGAGACAGAGAGAGAGAAAGACAGAGACAGAGACAGAGGGAGACAGACAGAGAGAGAAAGAATCTAGAATGCTTAGTTTAAGCCAAAAAGGACCTCAGATGTGTAATTATGTAAGAGTTCTGTAGATGCAACCAGACTGATAGTTAACAAAAGCATGGAATTCCTGCTGGCTGATTGGGGTGGGAAGCAGCAGAATCAGAGATACAGCTGTGTTGATTTTCAAGGCAAAAAGAAGGGGGAAGAACATGACTCAGGAGGCTAAATTTGTGTATTCAAAATACTTTGGATTCTTAGCCATAGTTTACGATTAACTATGGGCTCCTGGACAAGCCTAGGGATCCCTGGATAGAAATTTTTTATAAAAATTATATATAATTCACTTATACTATCTTAGCTAATTCCTGATGTACAATATTGTATTATGCCATAAACTGAATGGTGGGAATCTGGTCTGGATATGCTTTCCACCCCCCTGCCCCCCACCAATCTTTTTACTTTTTTTTTTGCAAGGGCACTTGGGGTTAAGTGACTTGCCCAGGGTCACAGGGCTAGTAAGTGTTAAGTGTCTGAGGCCAGATTTGAACTCAGGTCTCCTGACTCCAGGGCCAGTGCTCTATTTGCTGAGCCACCTAGCCGCCCCTCCCACCACCAATCTTTAAAAACTTTCCCCCCATTTACATGTAAAAACAATTTTAACACTTTAAAAAAATGTTTTGACTTCCAAATTTTATCCCTCCCTGCCTCCTCCCTGTGATGGTAAGTAATTTTATATAGGTTATACATGTGAAATCATATAAAACATTTCCATATTAGTTGTTTTGTGTAAAAAGACTAGGAAGAAAGTACCTTGGGCATATAAATATGAATATGTTTTTTTTAAGAAATGCTCTACATTATGGGAATTATCTGTCTATTAGGAATTCACACCTAGTTCATCCTCAGGAATAAGTTGGTCACATAAAGAGTTAGATTAACTCCTTTATTCTCCTAGCTAGGGTGCACTAGAGACAGAGAGTGAAAAACAGGTTGCACAACATTTAGATCATAGGATTCAGAGTTGGAAGGAATTTAAGAGAACTTTTTATTTGACACTCTATTTTTACATTTGAGGAAAATGAGTCCCACAGAGGTTGAGAACCTTCTATTTAGCAAAGGACACGGTACCTTTAATAAGTGTTTAATAAACTCTCATTGACTTGTTCACTGCTAATAACTTACCTGTGTAGCTAACTAGGAGGTAAGAAAGGTGGGATGATTCCCATTGAGGTGCTCTTCATAGTCTACCATCTGGCTTATTTGAGTTCTGGAATCCATTTATTTCTCATTGCTTGGTTTATTGTTTCTTTTCCATGAAACCTGTCTTATTTTCTCACTTTGTTATGCTTTCTGTGATTCTCTTATATTACATTAACAGAATACTTTTGAGGTGATAAAATCAGCAAAATTGTGGAATAAGACATTGACAAAAAGAATGAAAGATGGCTGGATATGAGAGGAGAATAATAAGGGGATAATGGGAAAGGAAAATGAAACATGTTTAAATTGTCTGAATTGAATGTTGAATACAGAAATAGAAGGGAATAAAAGAATCAACTGAAAAAGAAGTAAGAGAGGAGAACAATGGAATAAGAGTACAAAGGTGATTAAAGAGGAATTGGGAAGAAGAAAAGAAAAACCAGAAGAAGAAGAGTAGGGAAACATGTGTATGAAACAGTAAAATGAAGAAAACCAAGGAGAGTTGTTCTATGGATTGGCAGTGGAAAAAAATTAGCTGTGGATCATGTAAGGCAAACTATTGAAAAGCAAGGGCAAGGTGAGAGAGAAAGTAACTGAAGCATGGTAATATAGGAGACAAAAGAAACAGCATGATAATGCTTTTTTAATTTTTTATTTTTGGAGGGAAATTGGGGTTAAGTGACTTGCCCAGAGAGTTATGTGGCTAGGAAGTGTTTCAAGCATCTGAGACAGCATTTGAACTCAGGTTCTCCTGCCTCCAGGGCTGGTACTCTATTCACTGTACCACCTAGCTGCCCCTGTGATAAAGCTTTTAGAAAAATAGATTTCTGCCCAAAGAAAGTATCAAAGAAAAAGATTTAGCTTGTGGGAGGCTCCTTTTAAAAATATTTTATAATACAGTTATGAAAATGATTTCATTTAGCTTTTTTCATGCATAGTAATTTTAGAAAGTCAATGTCAACATATTTCTTTTGTGATTATCTGTTGTTCATGAGTCTCTTATTGAGATCTAGATTGCAGACAACACTTAAAAATATACTCTATTGATTTGTATTTTTATGTGTGAATCAAGTGTAACATAGTGGATAGAGTGCTGTCTCTGTCACATCTGGGCTGTGTGACCCTGGCCAAGTAAACTAAATTCTCTGTATTTTTGGCAATTCTGCAAGAGTTTAAATTGCAGAGAAAGAGATGACCTATATTCTTTTTTTTATTTTTCAAATGCTTTATTAACTTCTGATTTGCATCATTAATTTCCACCAGGTTTTGAGTTACAATTTTTCTCCCCATTTTTCCCCTACCCACCATCCCAGAATAGGAGTCCCACAGGATATCCCCTCCTCCAATGTGATCTCTCCCATATCTTCTCCCATACCCCTTTAGACTTTTCCAGTAGGGCATGGTGGATCTCTATGTTCCAGTGCCTGTATATCTTCTTTCCCAATTACATGTAAGATAGTATTAAACTATATATATATATATATATATATATATATATATATATGTATGTATAAATAATTTTGAACATTTCATTTTAAAACTTTGAATTCCAGATTCCTTCCCTTCTTCCCTTGTCATCCACCCTTACTGGTAAGATAAGCAGTTCAGTATAGGTTGAACATGTGTAGCTAATGCAAAACATTAACATAGTAGGTATATTGTAAAAGACTGACTATATTCCCTCCCTCCTATCCCACCACCCACTTGTTCTATTCTCTATTTTGATCCTGTCCCTTTTCAAAAGTGAGTGCTAACAACTTCTCCCCCCCCCCCCAGCCTGCCCTCCCTTCAATCATCCCCTTCTCCCTACTCTCCTGTAGGGTGAGATACCCTATTTAGTGTATATTTCATTCCCTCCCCAAGCTAAATTCAGTGAGAATTAGGTTGACCCAATCCCTTTTGCCTTCCTATACTTCCCCTCCATTGTAACGCTTTTCCCTTGCCTCTTCTTTATGAGATAGTTTACCCCATTCTGTCTCTCTCCATCTCCTCTCATTATATTCCTCTCTCAACTCTTAATTTCACCTTTTAAGTATCATCCCTTCCTATTAAATTGGTCCTGTGCCCTCTATCTATGTATACCTGTAAGCATATATACACACATTCACACATGTGAATTCACAATATGTGAATATGCCCATATACCCTCTGATATAGACATATATGTATATATATGTGTATATATACATACATATATATACATATATATATTCCCTTCAACTATTTTCATACTGAGAATAGTTTCATCAATTACAATTATTGTTTTTCCATGTAGGAATGTTAATAGTTCAACTTTGATCAGTGGCTTATGATTTCTTTTCCCTGTTTACCTTCTCAAGTTTCTCTTGCTTCTTGTATCTGGATGTCAAATTTTCAGTTCCACTCTTGTTTTCTCATTAAGAATGCTTCAAAATCTTTTATTCCACTGAATGACCATATTTTTCCCTGAAACATGATACTCAGTTTTGCTGGATAGGTGATTCTTGGTTTTAATCCCAGCTCCTCTGCCCTCCAGAATATCCTATTCCAGGCCCTTCAATCCTTCAGTGTAGAAGCTACCATATCCTGTGTTATCCTGATTGTGTTTCCACAATATTAAAATTATTTCTTCCTGGCTGCTTGTAATATTTTCTCCTTGATCTGGAAACTCCAGAACCGGGCTATAATATTCCTAGGAGTTTTCTTTTTGGGATCTTTTTCAGGAGGTGATTGGTGGATTCTTTCAACCTCTATTTTGCTTTCTGATTCTAAAATATCAGGGCAATTTTCCTTGAGAATTTCTTGGAAAATGATTTCTACTTTCTTTCCATGATCATGGCTTTTAGGTAGTCCAATAATTTTTAAATTACCTCTCCTGCATCTATTTTCCAGGTCAGTGGTTTTCCCATGAGATATTTCACACTGCCTTCTATTCTTTCATTTGTTTGATCTGTTCAACATCATCTTGATTTTTCTTAAAGTCACAAGTTTCTCTTTGTTCCGATCTAAATCCGATGAAATGATTTTCCTCTTTGAGCTTTTGAGATCCTTTTTCCATCTGGCAAACTTGGCTTTTCAAGGCATTCCTCTCCTAATTGCCTTTTTGAGCCTCTTTTGCCAATTAAGTCAGTCTTTTTTAAGTTGTGATTTTCCTCAGTAAGGCTGTTGACTCTCAGTTTGTAGTTTTCTTGCATTGTTCCCATTTCTATTCCCAATTTTTCCTCCACTTCTCTTATCTGTTCATTAACTTCCTCTATGGTGCAGGAGTTCTGACTTCACTGTGTTCCTCCTGTTCCATGCTTTGCTCCTTTTTGTCCCCAAAATAGGAGTCTAATGTTGGAGTTTTCTGTTTGTTTTGCTTCCTTTGTCTGGTCATGTCACCCCTCAGTCATTTGACCGCTGGGATTTTTGCCACAGTATGAATTTGCCACCAGACAGGGGAGCTTTCCTCCCAAATGCTGGGGTTTTCTCACCTGCTGAAGGTATTTGTTGGGTGCCCACTCTGAGGCCTCCACATGCTCTGGCAAGCTGTCCATACACCCCAGGATCTCTACTCTGGACTGCAACCCAGATCCAAGCAGGTTAAAGCAAGAGTAGTTGCCCATCAGGCTTGGTCCCACTACACTCTGCAGGCCAGGAGCTGAAGCTGCTGCATGGCACCCACGTGGCTTCTCAGTGGCTTTTCGCCCTGGGGACAAAAGATGATGCACTCCCAACTACTGGTCTCAAAGGCCACACTGTACTGACCTCTCACTTTGTCCTGCACATCAATGTGTTGATGAATCTGGAAATGGCCACAGCTGCTGGTGATCTGGAGTCCCTCCAGCTGGCGGCTTGTCAGGCTCACCCTGGGGCTAAAACCTCTAGCTCACAGGAACCTGGGCTCGGCTCCCAGAGTGCTGTGCTGGCTGATTCCTGCCGGCCTGCCGGGCTGTCCTCAGCAGAAGGTTAGCTTCTCTGTGTCATTTTGTGGTTTCTTCAGCTCCAAAGTTTGTTGAGTCCCCTTTTACATGGATTGGGGAAGGTGGAAGCCAAAGCCCCAAGGAGGTCCTGATTCTACTCCTCCATCTTGACCCTCACCCCAAGATGACCTATATTATAAAGGGAATTTCTTCATCCTAGAATTCCTTGTGACCCCTAGATGGTGCAGTGGACATCATGCTGGACTTAAAATTAGGAATCCTTAAGTTCAAATGTATCCTCAGAGACTTGGTTGTGTGACCCTGAACAAGTCACTTTACTTTTCTTTAATGATAAATTTTGCTTTAATTATAAAATGGAGATAATAATGGCATCTACCTCCTAGGTTTATTGGGAGGATCAGATGAGATAAGATATGCCTGTCACACAGTTGGTACTTAATAAATACTTTTCCTACCAATAATAACAACAATTATAATAGTTAGCATTAATATAACCCTTCAAGCTTTGCAAAGTACCTTACAAATATCATCACATTTTATGAGGCTGAATTTGAATTCAAGTTTTTCTAGCTTCAGACCTAGCACCCTACCCCTTGTACCACGCAGAAGTCTACTTATACCAGTGAATCGCAAATCCTCCTTTTAGCCCTAGATTTATATACAAACACATTGCATTAATATATATATATATATATATGAATAATTTCTTAGAAAGGACTTTTCAGATAAGATTTACATCATTCACTTTATGAAATAAGACGTACATGTTTCTTGATGAAAGTCTATATAATTAGGGAGCCAAATAGTTTAAGCTAAATATTCCATAAGTAATAATTAGAGAGGTCAAAGGCGACTAGGTGGCACAGTGAATAGAGCACTGGTCCTGGAGTCAGGAGGACCTGAGTTCAAATCTGGCCTCAGACACTTAACACACATACACACACACACACATACACACACACACACACAAACTAGCCGTGTGACCTTGGGAAAGTCACTTAACCCCAATTGCCCTCCAAAAAGCAAATAAAAATAAATAAATAAATAATAGAGAGGTAGACTTGTATGGTTTTTAGATGGTTGGACCTGGAGTCAGAAAGATCTCAGATTTTCCTAATCACAATGAAGAGTTTCTCCTGTGGATGCCTGGGAAGCAACTTGATCATACTTGCTAAGTAGGGGACAAAGTCCAACTCAGAATAGATGAGGTTGGGACAAAGGAGGGAGGGAAAAGAGTAAGGGGGAAAATGTTGGGGGATAAGGGTAGATGTAGTTATTTTGGAGACAACACCTGTGACTGGGTATTTTGAGGAGGATGGGATGTAGCCAACTTCCAACTCTTTTATTTATTTATCATTTACACACTCCTTGGAGGTCAGGCTTGGCCTCCACTTTGGGGACCATTGATAATAGAAGATGACCCTATAGAAGTTTTCAAAAAATTATATCTAACTCAAATGTAAAGGAGAGGGAGAACCCTGTGGGGAGGTGGCATATTTACCTAGAAGATATTAACATTATCTGTATTGTGATTCATTTTTATTTATTTTGTTAAATATCCCCAAGTTACATTTTAATCTGCTTTCTCTGCAGTGGAATAGGCTGGGTCTCACAGGATTTGACATATCTGGGCTAGAAAACCAAGTCATTCTTCTTTTTCCAAGTTGTAACTGGCTTCAAGTCTTTGTTTTTTTTACTTTAGCCCCTGTCCTTACATTTATGGGTTATATATTGGGTATTCAGAGAGAACTAGCCCCTGTGATATGAGGAATTGCCAAGAACTTTTCAGGGCTGTTCATATACCTTTGGTGCCCATTTATCAATTCTCACCTGTGGCTCCAAGAAACTGTAGCATGCCAAGCACATAAAGAAGTTAAGTGACTTTATCTGTAGGGTCACATAAACAGTATAAGTTTATGGTGTATATGGGATGTTCAGGAGGACTAGCACCTTTTATGTGCAATCTCTCCAAGCCCATTCCAGGGCTGCTCATCCAACTTGGGTGTCCACTTGATTCACCCAACTCTCACTCATGGCTCCAAGAAGCTATAGCATGTGCAGTGGAAATACTCTGGTTAACCATTTCAGCAGACAGGCTAAACCAGGTTAAGGGTAACCAATAGGACTCAAATCTGTTGATGAGTTAGGCAGATGTCTACCTGAAGAATATGAAGACTTCCCTCAGCAGAATGGGTGGATGAGAACAATTTGTTCCAGTGGCCATGAAGCTGAAGCAGGCACTAGGGAATGCTGAGAGTTTAATCAGACATCAACACCAAGATCATCCACTGCTTTCTGGGCCATTGCCACTCATCCTGACTTTTGTCTTGTCACTGGATTTTGATGGCTCTGGAAGAGAGACTTAGGCTGACTACTTTGTGTAACTCTGCCTCATTTAAATCCAATTTATATATAAGTCAAGGCATCACCCTTTGAAATCATTGATCCTCTTGGAAAATAAATGGTGAACAACATTTAGGGACTTCAGTTGACATTTTCATGACCCCTCAAATACACTTGCTTCCAAGTTATCTTTCCTAAATACCATGATCTGTTTTCATTCTATTCTAGCCACACATGAGGACAATCATACCTTTGGTCATATAATCTCCCACAATTATTCTAATTCAGACTGCTAAACCTCCTAGGCTTTTATCTCTGTGCCACACTCCTCCTAAACCTACTCTTTATACCCAATATAACATACAGTCATCCCATGCTTCTGCCTCTCTCTTGAAAATATCTTCTTCTCATTTCTGTACTTTCAAGCACCTCCATAGGATCCCTCACCTCCTTTGTTTAAGAATTAAAGGATGAGGGACGTTCTAGAAGGCAAGATGATAAAGTAAGCAGTGGCTTGCTCTCACCCATTGGAATTGACCTTGAAAAATCTAGAAAATATCACTCCAGAAAAATGCCTGGAACAGCAGAGTCAGCAGAAAGACTGGTCAGAGCAGTTTTTTAGCCTGTAGCTTGGGAGCAATATCAGGAAAGGTCCCTCTTGCTGAAGTGAAAGGGGAGCAGTACAGGATGGGAGGCATTCTGGCAAACCAGCAGCAATTTGCCACCTCAGCAAAACCAGTGGGAGATCCTGAGCCCCAGGGTGGTGGAGCATGAAAGCACTAACAACAGTACTCCCTTCCCCCCCATGTGCTTTGGTACAGCTAGGGGAACCAGCATACCACAGCTTGGAAGAACCTCTACCTGTACTGGTACAAAGACATCCACAGCAGCTGAACCTACCCATGCTCTAGGGCAGTCCTAGTGAGGAGGCATCCTCCAGCAGTCAAGCCATTCCTCCTCATATGGCAAACTGAAGTGTAGCCCCAGGGAAATGCACAGAAACCTCACCTGGCCTTGGCACACACCAGCCACCACCACCTGCTCCAGCTTAACACCAAGCACATTATCAGACTCCTACAGACTTCATCTCCCAGCAATTGAGGCCCCAGTACACAAAACCAGTGACCAGGCCCATGTCCCCCAATACAAGAAGTTGGGGACAGTGCCACCTGTGCCCCAGAAGCAGAGATCAACTTTAAAAGTCAGCGGAAAAGCAAACACCATGAGCAAAAACAGTGAAGAAAAACACTGACCATAGAGAATCATTTTGGTGGCAGGAAGATCAAAGCAAAAATTCAGAAAAAGATAACATTGTTAATATACCCATATCCAAAAACTTAAAGGTGAATATGCACTGGTTTCAAGCCCAGAAAGTCTTCTTGGAAGAGCTCAAGAAGGATTTTAAAAGGCAAATAAGAGAGGTGGAAGAAAAAAATGGGAAAAGAAATAGAGGTATGCAAGAGAAGGCCCACCACTTGAAAAAGGAAAGACAAAAATTGTAGAAAACAATGACTTTCAGAATACAATTGGTAAAATGGAAATATATATATACTGAAAAAAATAAAAACACAACTCCTTAAAAGGTAGAATTGGCCAAATGGAAAAGGATATACAAAAGCAAACTGAAGAAAACAATTAATTAAAAATTAGAATTGGGCAAGTGGAAGCTAATGACTTTATGAGACAGTAAGAATCAGACAAACAACATCAAAAGAATGAAAAAAATAGAAGAAAACATTAAAAAAAACCTTATTGGAAAAACAACTAACCTGGAAAATAAATCTAGGAGTTCAAATGCGGCCTCAGACACTTAACAAAGAAACTTGCTGTGTGACCTTGGGTAAGTCACTTGACCCCAATTGCTCTCCAAAAAAACCCCCCCAAAAGTAGTATCATTGCTAAACATATACCCACCAAATGGTAGAGCATTCAAATTCTTAGCAAAGCTAAGGGAGTTAACAAGAAGAAATAGACAGCAAAACTGTACTATGGGGGACCTTCACCTCCCCCTCTCAGAACTAGATGAATCTAACCACAAAATAAATAAGAAAGAAGTTAAGGAGGTGAATAGAAGTTTAGAAAAGTTAGATATGGTAGACCTCTGGAAAAAACTGAATGGGGAATGAAGGAAATGTACATTTTTTTCAGTGGTACATGGCACCTACACAAAAATTGACTATGTATTACAATATTAAAAAGCTCATATTCCAATGCAGAAGAACAGAAATATTAAATATATCCCTTTCATATCATGATGCAATAAAAATTACATGTAATAAAGGGCCATGGAAAGAGAGACTAAAATTTGATTGAACACTAAATAATCTAATCCTAAAGAATGAGTTGGTCAAACAACAAATCATAGCAATAAGCAATAACTTCATCCAAGAGAATGACAATAATGAGAAAACATATCAAAACTTATGAGATGCAATGAAAACAGTTCTTAGGGGAAGTTTTAGATATCTAAATGCTTAAATGAATAAAATAGAGAAAGATATCAATGAATTGGGCATGCAACAATAAAGCTAGAAAAAGAACAAATTAAAACCCCCCAATTAACTACCAAATTAGAAATTCTGAAAAATAAAGATGTTAATAAAATTGAAATTAAGAAAATTATCAAGCTAATAAATAAAACTAAGAACTGATTTTATGGGAAAAATCAATAAAGTAGATAAACCTTTAGTTAATTTGATTTAAAAAAAAGAAATAAGAAAACCAAATTACCAGTACCAAAAATGAAAAGGTTAAATTCACCATCAATGAAGATAAAATTAAAGCAACAACTAGGAGTTATTTTGCCTAATTGTATGTCAATGAATTTGACAGTCTCAGTGAAATGGATAAATATTTACAAAAATATAAATTGCCCAAATTAATGAAAGGGGAAATAAGATACTTAACCACATTTCAGGAAAACAAATTGAACAAGCCATCAATGAACCCCCTAAGGAAAAAGTCTCCAGGACCAGATAGATTTACAAGTGAATTCTATCAAATATTTAAAGAACAATTAATTCCAATACTATATAGACCATTTGGGAAAATAGGTGATGGATTTATACCAAATTCCTTTTATGATACACATATTGTACTGAGACCTAAAGCATGAAGAGTCAACACAAAGAAAATTAGATACCAATTTCCCTAATGGATATAGATGCAAATTTTTAAATTAGCAAATAGATTAAAACAACTTATTATGAAGATAGTGAACTATGACCAGGTAGTATTTATACCATGAATGCAGGGCTGGTTCAATATTAGGGAAACTATCAGTGTAATTGATCATATCAACAACAAAACTAATAGAGATCGTATAATTATTTCAATAGATGCAGAAAAAGCTCTTGACGAAATACAACACCCATTTCTATTAAAAACACTACAAAGAGCATAGGAATAAATGGAGTTTTCCTTGAAATGATAAGTAGAATCTACCTAAAGCCATCAGTAAACATTAACTGTAGTGGTGACAAGCTAGAAGCATTTCCAATAAGATTAGGGTTGAAAGAAGGATGTACATTCTCACCACTGTTATTCAATATTGTTCTATTAATGTTAGCTTTAGCGATAAGAGAAGAAAAAAGAAACTGAAAGAATTATAATAGGCAAAGAAGAAGCTAAGCTATCACTTTGCAGATGATATGGTGGTATACGTACAGAATCCTAGACAATGAAGTAAAAAATTACTTGGAATAATGAACAGATATAGCAAAGTTGAACATAAATCATCAGCATTTCTATATGTTACTAAAAAAAGCCCAGAAGCAAAAGATAGAAGGAGAAATTCTATTTAAAGTTACTATAGATATTATAAAATATTTGGGAGTCTACCTGCCAAAACAAACCCAGGAACTATATGAATACTATTACAAAACACTTTTCTCACAAAGTCTTATCTAAATAATTGGATGAATATTAGTTGCTCATTGATAGGCTGAGGTAATATAATAAAAATGATAAATCTACCTAAATTAATATACTTATTCAGTGACATACCAACCAAACTACCAAAAATTATTTTATAGAGCTATAAAAAGTAAAAAAAAATATCTAGGATATCAAGGGAATTAATGAAAAGAAATGCAAAGCAAGGTGGTCTAGCCATACCAGATCTAAAACTGTATGATAAAACAGCAATGATCAAAACTACTTGGTACTGGCTAAGAAATATGGTGGTGATAAGTTAGGTACAAAAGACACAATAGTCAATGACTATAGTAATCTACTGTTTGATAAACCCAAAGATACCAACTTCTGGTATAAAAACTCACTATTTGACAAAAACTGGGAAATAGTATGGCAGAAGCTAGGCATAGATCAACAACTTACAGCAACATAAAGTTAAAATGGGTACATAATTTACATATAAAGACTGATATTATAAGAAAATGAGGAGAGCAAGGAATAGTTAACCTGTCAGATATATGGAGAATGGAAGAATTTAGAGCCAATCAAGAGACATAGAACATTATGAACTGCAAAATGAATAATTTTGATTTAATTAAATTGAAAAGTTTTTCACAAACCAAGCCAATGCAGCCAAGATTAGAAGGGAAGCAGAAAACTGGGAAAGAATTTTTCAACCATTGTCTCTGATATAGGCCTCATTTCTATCATCTATAAAGAAGTGATTCCAATTTATAGGAATACAAGTCTTTCTCCAATTAATAAACAGTCAAAGGATATGAACAGGAAGTTTTCAGATGAAGAAATTAAAGCTATCAAGGATTGAAGATGGTGGAGTAGAAAGCAGGGAGCTCTCCCCTAAATCTCTCCAAACTTCTGTAAAAAATAACTCTGAACAAGTTCTAGAGCTACAGATCCCACAAAATGATAGAGTGAAACCCATCTCCTGCCCAAGACAGCTGGAAGGCTGACAGGAAGAGTCTATTTCTCCCAGCTGGGAATGAAGCACAGCCCAACATGGCCCAGGATAGCATAGACAGGGGCCTGAATCACTGGCAGCTGTGGTAGTTTCCAGACTTCTCAGTCCACAAATGCCAAAGACAAAGTAGGTCAGTGGGGAAGCTCTGTTGGACCTTGGTGAGAGAAGAGTGCATTTTGGTCCCGGCCCCACATCAGTGGTAGTGGTGATGGCAGCGGCAGCAGCGGTGTCAGCAGCTGCTTACAGAGCTGCAGTCCCACAGATGGGGGTGGAGGATAAAGGGGCTGATCACAGGGTGATTGCAGTAATCTCCTTATTGTCACTGAGGCAGAATTTTCTTGCTTTTCTCTGCTATAATATTTGTTTTTAAAACTTTGGGTTCCAGATCCTTTACCTTCTTCACTCCTCACTACCACTTCTAGGTCTCTATCCCAAAAAGATCATAAAAAAAACAGTAAAAGTACCCACATGTACATAAATATTTATAGTAACTCTTTTTGTGGTAGTCAGGAATTGGAAACTGAGAAGATGCCTGTCAATTGGGGAATGGATGAACAAATTATGGTGCATCAATGTAATGGAATACTATTGTTGTAGAATACTATTGTATCAGGTAGATTTCAGAAAAATGTGGATTTACATGAGCTGATGCTAAGTGAAGCGAGCAGAGCAAGGAGAACATCATACACAGTAGCAGCCACATTGTGCAATGACCGATTTTTATAGACTTAACTGTTCTCAACAATGCAAGAATCTAAGACAACTCCAAAACTCATGATGAGAAATGCTATCCACATCCAGAAAAAGAGCTATGGAGTCTGAATGCAGATTAAAGCATACTATTTGCTCTCTGTCTCTCTGCTCTCTCTCAGTTTCTTCTTTCTCATAGTTTCTTCCATTGGTTCTAATTCTTCTTTACAACATGATGAATGTGAAAATAGTTTAGATATGAATGTATATGTAGAACCTGTATCAGATCGCAGGCCATCTTGGGGTGGGGGAAGGGAAGATGGGGAGAAATTTTGGAACTCAAAATTCTATGGAAGTTAATGGTGAATTCCAAAAATAAATAAATAAAAATTTTAAAACAGAATTAAAGAAAGAGATGGCCTTTCTCCATCTCAACACAAACCTCTCTACTTGGATCCTTGATCCAATCTCATTGTATCTTCTCCTGGAATGGATTTCATTAATCTTTCTTTGCTTATTTCCAATTTCTCCTTACCAAGTGTCATCTTCTATTTTGCTTAGAAACACATTCAATCATACGTAATTGTATAAAATACACTTATAAGATGCTGTTAGAAGGTGGAGATCTTTACTGAGACATGGAGATAGAGGCCTGGTTACATTCAAAGTGAACAATGTTTCTTTTTCTCAGTAATTGTCAGATAACACATGCACTTGGGCCAGCTATAGACTTATTGGTAACTGTGACTGATCAAGAAGACAGCAGGCAGTCTTTTTTTGGGTGATGAATGGTAGACTTGTTCTTTCATTTAGTTTTCTAATAACAACTGTCTTCAATTTCTTCTTGTACACATCTACATCCTATTCTATGATTGGTTTCTATGTTACACTCTCTTTGTCTTTTTTCTTTAGTATATAGGCTAGCATAACTCCTGCTTGGATTACCAAGGGTTTGCATAACTCCCTTCCCTGCTCTTTATCAGTCTATGTGGTTATGCATCAGGTTCACTGCTAGGGAAGCCTGGCTTCTCAGTAGTGGAGATAGGCTCCATAATTTACAAATTTGTTGTTTTATCACCTACCCTTCAGAAGCCAGAGACACTTCTACTTGTGCCTCTCATCTAGAGTGTCCCCAAAAGGAGGAAAGCCCTCCCCCCAAAATAAGCCCTATTGAGATTGCTACTGTAGTGAAGGTGATCCCCTGTGCTACACGCTACATTATAGTACCCTCTGTATGCACCGTCCCCCCCACCCGGGTGAAATGCATGCCGCGCTCCGAGCTGCATCCAATCAGAGCTGCAGCAGTGAGCGCGTCATCCTGTTCTTCCCCAGTGATTTGCTTATTGAATAAAGGTACATTTTTTTTTGTTCACATTTACCTGTTTATTAAAATTGCTGTCAATGTTCATTAAAATAAGCCCTCCCCTGAAAATAAGCCCTCTGGTGTTTTTCTGTCCAAAAAAACAATAAGACAGTGTCTTATTATCAGGGAAACACGGTATGTACACATTATTAATATGGAAAATTTTTACACTATTGAAACCTATGTTCAATTGTTTACTATCTCAGAGAGGGGACTGGGGAGGGAGGGAGGAAAGGATACAATTTGGAACTCAAGACTTAAAAAAATGTTTAAAAGTTGTTTTAACATGCAATTAGGGAACATATTAAAATATTTGTGCACAAAGACATAGGTTTGCCTAGGTTGGACATGGGCTAATGACTATTTAGGCGTATAATCCTACCCCTTCCCCTCATCCCCCTCAATACATACAACTCTCTGGGCATGAGTTATAATTTCCTTCATGTTTTGAAGCCAGAAAGCAAGTGCAGTTTCTAAGGGGGAAATTAGCACCTTTAATACATGACAGTGTTCTAGCTCAGAAACCAACAGTAGAGACTCAACTCAATGATTAATCATACATGACCTGAAGTTTCCCCTGCCCCTAAGCTTCTATATGGTCACCAGGAATAGGAATTGAGTGTGCTTCACAAAAGGAGTGAGGCTACCAGTTATGTTACTTATGTGTTTTGTTGTTTTGTACATCCTAGTAATTTATTTAGCCAGTTACATGGCTATCTAGAAAAAAAAAAACACAGAAGGGAGCACATCTCACCTTTTGTTGTAAGGTTATTGTATCTTACAAAGAACTGACACAGTACTAAGATGGAATTAGCTCATGGCCTTCCAACCCAGGAATGGGAGTTTCAGGGAGATTGAATCATCACCATTGTAGCAAGTGATCTCAACTAGCTGATACTGCTCTTGTGGACTCTTACAGTAGTGGCCAACAAATTCAGGGAAAGGCTAATTTTACCCTTGATTTTGGCTTAAAAGTACTATTTCCTATTTATATTTCTTGTCACTTATCTAGGCATCCAATGTCTTAGGCCCCAGGGGATAGCAGTGTGGGGACTTTGGCTTTTTTTTAGAGGGGGGAAGATAGGGCAATTGGAGTTGAGTGACTTGCCCAAGGTCACATGGCTAGTTTTGTGTTGTGTCTGAGGCAAGATTTGAACTCAGGTCCTTCTGACTCCAGAGCCCATGCTCTATTCACTGTGCCACCTAGCTGCCTCTGGGACTTTGGCTTTAATATCTCTGAATTTTTCCTCTGCACTATTAAATGAGTCAGTTTTTGTGATGAGGGTGCCAGATACTTCCTTTCCCCAAACTTTCAAAGAGCTTGGTCTTCTGCATATTAGCAGTCAACCCAAGTGATCTATGTTGGGACCCAAATAAGTGAGCTTATTGCAGCATCAGGAAAAAGTACCTTTAAATCAGTGCCTTACTGAGGAATAATTTTCCAGAGATAATTGTCAATACCATGAGACAGTTGGAGGAGGATTATAGCCTGAATGAAGAAATTATATTATAACAAGAAACTGTAAATGAAGAGTGAGCACAAAATGTAGGAGGGGAATATGTGATGCTTATTTTTCCAAAAAAGGCCAAGGTCTTTGATTAGGTTTATCTACTCTTCAGGGGGTGGTATTAGAATTCCTGATAACAACAAGAACAATAACAACAAGATCAATAACAACAACAGTTGCTAACATTTATATAGATCTTTAAGGTTTACAAAGCATTTTACATATATTGTTTCATTTAATCCTAACAAATTCCCCAGGAAATAGATCCTATTATTATATCTGTTTTGCAGATGAAGAAACTGAAGCAACTAAAGTTTAAATTACTTACCCAAAGTCTCACAATATGTAAAAACTGCCTATAAGCTAAAGAAAATGGAAAACATAAGAACAGTGTGTTATTAACTTTACTAAACATAATTCTCATTAAAAAATGTTGGATAAAATGGTATATCCTGGAACAAAATAGAATATATTAAGACATAATGACAATGGAAAGAATATTGTAAAATCTGAAAGAGAAAAAAGAAAACAACAATAAAACAAGATTGTCTATAAAGGCTAAAAGTGAGTATGAGATATCTTTGGGGTTAAAAATAAAAGTAAATTAAACAGAATCTTGTCATGAATAAAAGGTCTAAAAGCTTGGAAGCTTATTATTGGAGGTTATTGCCATCTAGAAGTTTTAAGGTTTAAGAATATATGGGCAAAAGAAATTGTAAGCTTTATATTTGCATTTCTTTCCCCTAAAATCTCTCAGAAGAAAAATTTAACATCAGCTTACAATAGTACATGGGATACTTCTGGAAGGGCCTTTGTGCAATATTTCAATATAATCTTAAGTATTCAGAGAATAGTAATTTGAACTGAAACACAAATACATTTTTACAAGATAAGCTCTTTTGAAAAGCAAGTTAGCTGCTCCAGTGGGAGATGTGACTCCAGAATTCATTATTAGGACTCTGTATTTCCTCACCCAATCTAATCCCACAAATAGGCATGTAATAGCAAAGTGTAGATCCTGAGGAATTGAATGAAAATAAAATCATACTTTGTCAATATCTCAATAACAATAGCTCACATCTTATTCAATACATCAGCAGCCCTTTTTACTCCACAGTGGTCAGCTATGACTTCTGATGCCCAGCAACCATGTTGAAGGGATCTGCAATTGGCATTGATCTTGGTGCTATTTATTCCTATGTGGGAGTCTTCCAACATGGGAAAATAGAAATTATTGCTAATAACTGAATAAATGGGACTATCTCAAACTTAATTATCTTAATCAACACAGAATATTTAATCAATGATACTGGAAATCAAGTCACTATGAACACCACTAACACAGTCTCTTCTGCCAAATCTCTGATTTGATAATATAATTGTACAGTCAAACATGATGAATTGGCCTTTCATGGTGGCCTTTCATGGCCTTTCACATAGGTGTGCATAAAGTTTAAGTGGAGTACAAAGGGGAGACCAAAAGTTTCTCTCTTGTATCAGACAAGGCTTACTTTGAGAATATTGTCACAAATGCTGCCATCACAGTACCAGCCCACTTTAACAATTCACAAGTATTTGGCCACTCAAGATGCTGAAACTGTCATTGGTTTTAATGTGCTGTGAATTATCAGTGAGTCAATTGCTGCTGCTATTGCTTCTGGTTTGGATAAAAAGTCAGATACTGAGAGAAATGTATTGATCTTTAACCTTGAAGGTGACACTTTCAGTGTCTCCATTCTTACCACTGAAGATGGAATTTTTGAAGCAAAATCCACAGCTAATCATACCCACTTGGGTGGAGAGGACTTTGACAACAGCATGGTCAGCTATTCATTCCTGAGTTCAAGTGAAAGTGATGAGGGATGGCTTCCAATAGGTTCAGCAGGAACTCCGATATTATCTTAAGACCAGAAAACCTGTGATTCAGTCCGGAAAGAATTCATCCCAGGCTAACTTAGAGTCAGACTTGTAAAAGTTTATTTTATGCTTTACAGTGGGCAAGGGTTATTAGGCTGTACAGAGGGAAAGAGTCCTTTAGGGGACCTGCAACCTCAAAGGGGTAGAATTAAGGTTATTATAGGGTAATCCACAATAGATTATATATATATATATGGTAATCCATAATAGATAAACTAGGTGATTAAGGGTGGGATTAGGGAGGAGTTAAGGTGGGGCCAGTGTTTAAAGGAACACACATTTTTAATGTAACTGTGCAGGTGTATTGCCCATGATTCACTGGGGAAAAGCCTAAGGGGGGGCTACCCGGAGGTGTGATTTTAGGCTTGAAATATCACTAAGTCAGCTAGCAGTCAAGGGCTGATGGAGAAGTGCCCAGTCTGCCACCTATCAGTGTCATGTTTGACAAAATTTATGTCTGGGAACCAAGGCTAACCAGAGACTCAGGGGATGATAGACTAAGGAGTTAACCCAGAGATAGGGTCCTGAAGGATTCATTGAGGCAGCCAAGGAGTCAACCTAGAGATAGGGTGCTGAAGGATTCATGGGGGCAGCGGGACACTATACAAGGGGGAGATAATAGTTGCCTAAGCTGAAATGTTTATAGATACTTCAGTGAAGGATTCATAGGAATAGTTTGTTATTGTTCCAAGCTGAGATAGTTGTTGCTGGGCAGAGTTATTGTTCTGAAGCTAGGGTCGGGGGAAGAAGGGACAGAGTTAATGCTCTGAGACTGGGGGGGGGGTATAATTTAACAAACTGGTTTTACAGACTGATGTTACAAAGTGGTATTACAAATTTATGTTAGAAACATAGATCCCAAGCACCCCATCATTACTGATGTTACAAATTAGTATTACAAATTGAGTTTACAGATTGATTTTACAAACATAGATCCCAAGCACCCCATCAAAAGTACAAGAATGATATCAATGTGAACAAGAGGGCTATCTGCCCTCTGTGCTCTCCTTGTAAACATGCGAGGTACACTCCCTCTTCCAGTATTCAGCTCCATATTGAGATTGAGTATCTCTAAGACCTATGCCCATTTTGAAGAGCTGAGTGCTGATCTTTTCCATGGCACACTGCACCCTTTGGAAAAGTCCCTAAGGGATGACCAGCTACATAAATCAGATTCTTGACATCATCTTGGTGTGTAATTCCACTTATATCCCCCAAATCCAGAAATTTCTGCAGTTATTTTTCACTGAAAAGAAACTCCACAAGAGTTTCGATTCTGATGAGGCTGCAGCCTACATATGGTGCAGTTTTACAGGCAGCTATCTTGTTTAGAGATAAATCTGAGAATGCATAGATGTTGGTGCTTTTGGACATCACTCCTCTTTTCCTTTGTATTGAAACTGCTGGTAGATATAACTTTCTTGTCAAATTTGAGCTTACATGAAGTCCCTGTGTCTCAGAGCTGTTCCTCGGATTGAAGTAACATTTTATGTTGATGATATAATGATATCCTCAATGTTTCTGCTGTGAATAGGAGCATAGGAAAGGGGAATAAGATCACTATTATCAATGACAAAGGTTTTATGAGCATATGATCCAAGAGGCTGAGAAATAGAAGTTGAAGATAAGAATCAGAGAGTCAAGATGTCTTCTAAGAACTCTCTTGAATCTTATGCTTTCAACATAAAGTCTATGGCAGGGGATGAGAAACTCCTTGATAGTGATGAAGGCAAACAAAAGAAATTTAACAAATGTAACACAAAATAACCAACTGCCTGGATAAGAATCTGACTGCTAAGAAGGAAGAATTTGAACATTAGCAGAAAGAATTGGAGAAGGTCTGTAACTTTATCATTATTAAGCTGTACCAGACTAGAAGAGGGCATCCCAGGAGGCATTTCTGGTGCATTCCCAGGGGACAAAGCAGCCATCCAAAATGTAGAAAGGTATTTATTTTGTATTCACCTTTGAAGAAGTCAACCACACACATCAGAAGAAAAAGCATTCTGTGTAGCTTCTCTAAAATTGAAGGACTCAAATTTGTAGCCAAGGCAGTGGCAATTTAAAAGTAACATTTAAGATAATGTGTAAATATGGGCATTCTGAGTACTTGAAAAGTCTGCAGAGGGAGAGAAGTTACCAACCTTGTATTTTATCAGTCCTAAGAAGTGGAGGTGTGATTCTTGTCTTAGAGAATAAAATCTGCTTAAAATTGATATAAAATGAGAGTAACTCACATTTATGTAAGTCTTAAGATTTTCAAAGCACTTTCCTTATAACAGTCCAGTTATGTAGGAAATAGGAATAGCTTTAGTTACATTTTACAGAAGACGAAACTGAGGCTCAGAAAGGTTAGGTCACAGAGCTGTTAAATGCTAAACTTGGAATTCAAACCCTGGTATTCCTGACAAGAGTATCAATGCTCTTTTCTTCAAAATCTGAATTAACTAATGCATGCAATTTTAAGCATCAAATAGGTAGGCCATTTCTTATGTTTTTCTTCATTTCTAGGGAATTAGGTTTCAAACAGAAAAGCCATTATTTCATACACCATAATTAACTTGTAGAATAAGTAGAAGTATAGTTTATGAATTTGCTAATTGTCCTTACCTATTGTGGACAGTAACCAGGATTTGATCTGTATGTGTTACATATATTTGAATTGTGGTCACCTTATTAATTTCATTGGAACTATTTATTAAGTGCTTATTTTATGTGTAAATGGCATTGGGGAGATAAAGATAATACAGTTCTTGCCTTCATGGATTATGGCAAGAAGATGTGAAATCTATATAGTGATGGGATGGTGGTAAACAAAAACAGTATCATGTATGGAATATTGTAGAGGTAGAGAATGCTATAAGGGAGAGAGTGATAGGAAAGTAAATTTTTAAGATCTTCCCTGTCCCTACGTTAAGTGCACCTGGAGCAATGGAGCCTGTGGTGGGAGGCTTGTTTTTCAGAAACACCCACACCTTGGTGCTTTGTGATTGGGCAGTGGGTCAAGAGGGATGTTACATTATCTGAGCCAGGAGAAGGCTATATATTCCCTGATGTGAGGCTTTGCTTTGGGGCTTACTTTGAGAAGTGTTGTGTGATTTGACCAGATGAGACTCCGGGCAGCTGTTGAGAGCCCCCCGGCTTTGCTAAACCCAGATGTTGATGCTTCCTTCTCTGGTAACTGTGATTTGGTATGGATGTAATGGTTGGACAGTTTGGAAGCCTGTCTGCTTGAAATGTTTCTGTCTGTATACTCTGAAGTTCGGGGTGCTGACCTTTATCCCCTGAACTAGGGAAATGATAAGTTTGATTGATTAAAGCAATATTGTTAACCCATTTTGAGTTGCTTTCCTTTAGAAAAGCAGATCTAAGTACCTGTGTTGGCAGCCACCCTGGGGATGCTGGGGTGCTTGCTGCTACAGAGAGGAAAAAAGAAATTTTGATCTACTAAATGGAGCATTGAAGGCTTCATGGAGGAGGTGGCATATGAACTGGCTCTCCCAAAATAGGGAGGATTCGAAAAGCCAGTTGTTGAGGAGAGGTATATTTGTGGCAGAGAAGGCATAAGAAAAAGACATTTTTGAAGTAGGAAAAGGTCTGATTAAAGGCAAAAAAAGTGCTAGCCATGTACCATGAATTTTTCTTAGTATATTCTGGCTGAAATATTATATACAAGGAGAGGAGTGGTATATGAAACAACTTTTAACCCAGGGCTTTCAGACACACATACACACACACACACACACACACACACACACACACACATTTTCCTTTCCCTGCCCTGTTTTAAACATATGGCTACAAGCCATAACTACAATTAAATTCATCTGGTAAGTATCACAAATCATTTGTCCCAGTAGCCAAAATTAAAATCATTATACTTAGATTTTTTAAAGTAAGTTTTTATTGATGCCCTCTGGGTTTTTGATTTTACAACATCATAGTTATCCCCATCCTTCTCCCTCCTCCTCCTAGAGTGTTATCTCATATACACTTTTGTCTTTTTTAAAGACAAAAAAGGGAAGAAAAAAATCAGTACATCTGGTCAATATGCTAAAAAAAAGTCTGAAAAGCATTTGCAGTGTGTAACATCTGCCATTACATTTTGTTTTGTTAATTTTTAAACAAATAAAACAGTTAAATCAAATTGTGCATAGTTATAAACCATTCATGTTTGAATTTATTGTATTGTTATTTATGTAAATATATCCTAGGAACTCCTGGCTGCAATTCTTACCTTAAGCTCTCAATTGGGATTTGGAGGAACTGGGTTTGAATTCTGACTTGGCCACTTGTTCCCTTTTTGACATGATTCACCCCTCCTGGGATTCAGTTTTCTCATCTCTAAAGTGAGGGATTTGAGCTGGTTAATGTTAGAGATCTCTTTCAACTTGGTCTTAGGAGCCAATGAATCTATGAGCTGTTTTGTGTCAAGGAACTCTGTTATCAGGCTGCTCCTTGAATGAAAGCTCTTTAGAGGTTTGGTGTCAACTCTGTTGGAACTTAAAGGGTTCTTGCCTACCTGATTAACTTTTGGAGGCTCTGGTCCTCCAGATACCTACACCAGCAGAAAACAGTTGCATTAGCGAGTTTTGTCATATTCTTTCTCCTTAGGTCATATTTTGGAGTCCCTAGGATGGTTAATCTAGAGCTAGAGGGGACTCCCAGGGCCAGCTAGTCTACCCTTGACCCCCCTCATTTTACAAACAGTGAAACTGAGAATTAAGGACATTAAGTCACTTGCCCAAGGCCACACAGTATCATTGGTGGAATTTAAACCCATGCCCTTTGAAGTTAGTGGCTTTACCATTACTCTGTTCCCACTGTACTGGTGGAATAGAATCCCTCTGTTCCCAATATCACATTTTACATTCATTTTAAAGAAAAAACATTTAAAATTATATGTTGCTCTTTTGGGGATGGCCATAACTGGATCTATTTGTATCTTTATGCCTTTGGATAAATATATGTGTGTATACATACATACATACATACATATATATATACATATATATATATTTAATTTATTGTTTATATTTAAACATGTATATATTTGGGCAACTAGATGGCACAGTACATAGAGTGCTAGGCCTGGAGTCAAAAAGATTTATCTTTCTGAATTCAAATCTGGTTTCTGACACTTACTAGCTGTGTGACCCTGGACAAGTAATTTAAATGTTTGCCTCATTTCCTCGTCTGTAAAATGAACTGGAGAAGGAAACGTAAAACCACTCCAGTTTCTTTTTCCAAAAAAATAGGGTCATGAAGAGTCAGATATAAGTGAAAAACATCTTAAATGTTTATATATAGTTCATAATTCCTGATTCTTTTTCATCTTATACCATTTCCTTCATTCTATTAAAAAATTGCTTCATTGGTTCTAATGCCTCTATTTAGAAAAAGTATACCTGACATGCACATTTATTGGGCTGTTTTCTAGAGGGAGTATACCTTTTTTATACTTGGGGATAAAATGATGAGACAGTTCTAAAATTCTAGAAATTTTTCCTATATCTATGCACTTATAATATACTTAATGTCTTTGATCTCATAGATTGGGACATGGAGTTGGAGATGTTAACAATGTATCATTTCAACAAATGAAATTGTAATATGTAGATAGAGCTTATATGCAGTGAACTGCCATATATCATTTCCAAGAGAGCCTCTCCTCATTCAAGCCATTTCTGTTTTTATCTTTTTTGGCTTTGCATGCTGTTATCCATAGAAACTCTTTTTGTGTAGCATTTTTAGTTCATTTCCCACCCCCACATCACTTTGCAGGAAAGGAAAATAGATTCACAAAATTCTTTAGATACAAAGAATTCTAGATTCTTAAAACAAAATTTCATTGCTCTAGCCTGCAGAAGCAATAAATTCCCTCTGGCTGTGTTGTACTTTTCTCTGGTCTTCATATACGATAGCTACATGCAATCTTAACTATTCCAGAATTCCTTGACACAAAACAGACTATAAACCAGGTAGATTCTTTGGCTGGTAGGATTGATTTTGGAGCTGGAAGAAACCTCAGCATACTGCTGGTCCAGTTTATATTCTGATAAAAATCATAAATGATTGAGAGCTGAGCACAGATTCAGAGACAATAGGTTTCCCTACTGTAGCAAAGTGGCTAGGACGGTAACTTAATAGTATGACTTGTGGAAATAGTTACAGTTTAGTAAATTTGGACTGTGATGACCTTATCATGGTTCTGCTGTTTGCTACTTACATGACATTGCACAAAATTATTTAATCTCACTGGGTCCTATTTTTTTTAATCCATTAAAGAGAGGGTTGAATTCAATGCTCTACGAAGGTCTTCCATTTCTAAAATCCTCTAAGATCTCTTATGACTACCTTGACTAGTGAGACAGGTAGACATCCAAAGTGATTGAGAAATCAAAATTTCAACCAAGGTAAGTCAACTGGCACTTTAGATATCACAAAAATTTAAAACATGTGGACCTTTAGGAAAAAAATTAGCTTAGAATCTAGTTAGTGAAAAATAGTTGGTTAAAATGGAAAGTTGTCAGGCCAAAGGCATCTAATGATACATATCTATAAGCCACTAGAGTAACTAATTATATTTCTTGCTCAACTGAGTCTATACTAATTGTTCCCTTTTAATTTTATTTTTCTGCTTCTGAATTTGACAAACACCAAAAAAGGGAGTAGTTTCAATTACAAAATAGAAAAAAAAACTGGATAAAAATGGATTATGTAAGAAACTACAAGTCTAGCTTACTTATAAAAGCTATGGGGGCAGCTAGGTGGTGCAGTGAATAGAGCAAGAAGAAGTTTTATTCATGTTGCTGTGGGGAGGAGTGGGATACTCAGCAGGCAGAGGAGAAATGGAGTTTTTAAGGAATTAGCTCAGTGGCAAGAGGGACACACACTCCATTGAGGAGGCCATTAATGAGATCCATGCCAAGGAACGCCTTTGTCAGAGTGGAAAGAAAGGGACTACCAGCTCCTAGGTCCTTTGTTTTTCTATCTCCTCCACCTTAACAACTCCACTGTGGCTTTGAAAAGGGAGAATGAGGCCATGGATGAAGTTTCAAGCACTGCAGTGTCACCTTGTCTTTACTTCTGATGACCATGCCAGGGGTTGACCTCTGACCTCCCAATGGAGCCATTATGATGGAGAGATGGGTATGGAGGCTCTCCTGTAGTGATCTGTGGTTTTAGGTATTTTAAATGTTGGTTGTATGGGGTAGTTGAGTGAATCTTCTTTCCATTTTCCCCAAAAGACATGTGACAGAATGTAAGAGTGAATATTTAATCTATATAATCCTCCCTTTTCCTGGTGGTGTTTCTCAACGCTAAGGTAACTTTATGCTCAATAAACACTGTTTGACCCCATGTGCTGGTTTGTGCATGGGGCAAACCAGATATCTGGAAAAACAAAGAATATTATATTCCAAGCCCTTTGATGTTATAATGTAGGCACTGCTAAATCTTGTGGTATTCTGACTGTGGCTTCACCATACTTGAATTGCTTCTTTCTGGCTGCTTGCAATATTTTCTCCATGATCTGGGAACTCTGGAATTTGGCTACAACAGTCCTGGCAGTTTTTCTTTGGGAACCTCTTTCAGGAAGTGATCAATAGATTATTTGAATTTCTATTTTACCCTCTCACCAGAGAATATTGGGGCAATTTTCCTTGATAATTTCTTGAAAGGTGATGTCTGGGCTTTTTTTATTGTCATGGTTTTCAGATAATCCAATAATTTTTAAACTGTCTCTCCTGGATCTACTTTCTAGGCCAGCTGTTATTTTTCAGTGAGATATTTCACATTTGTCTTCCACTTCTTAATTCTTTTGGTTTTGTTTTATTGTTACTTCATTTCTCATAAAGTCATTAACTTTCACTTTTTCCATTCTGATTTTTAAGGAATTATTTTCTTCAAGTGAGTCTTTGGACCTCCTTTTCCATTTGGCCAATTCTACTTTTTAAGGCATTCTTCTCCTCATTTACTTTTTGGATCTCTTTTTGCTATTTGTTCTAGTCTGTTTTTTAAGGTGTTTTTTTCCTTCAGTATTTTTTGAGGTCTCTTTTAGCAAGCCATTGACTTGTTATTCATTATTTTCTTGCATCACTCTCATTTTTCTTCCCAATTTTTCCTCTACTTCTCTTACTTGATTTTCAAAATCCTTTTTGAGCTCTTCCATGGCCTGAGACCAATTTGTATTTTTCTTGGAAGCTTTTGATGTAGGAGTGGTGACTTTGCTATCTTCTTCTGAGTCTGTGTTTTGATCTTTCTTGTCACCATTGTAATTTTCTATAGTCAAAGTTTTTTTTGGTCTGTTGTTTGCTCAGTTTTCTAGCCTATTACTTGACTTTTAACTGTTTGTTTAAAGAGGACTCTCCTTCCATGGTGGAGGGTACACTGTCCCAAGCTTCAGGGGTTTTGTGTTGCTATTTTCAGAGATATTTTTAGGGACCTGTAATTCTTCAGTTCTTCTAAGGTGGTATGATCTATGGAGAAGTGTTTACTCCTCTCCTGGCCTATCCTCTGGTCTGTGAGCAACCACAAGCACTCTTTTTTTGCCCTGGAACTGTGAGGAGGGTTCTCCCTCTACTGTGGCTACAAGCTCTGATGTGCTAGTGTACCTCCTCACCCTGAAACTGCCACCCAGGACTGCAACCTGTATCCAAATATGGGTGAAGAAGCAGAATCCTGTCTTCATGCTAGCAAAAAAGACCCCTGTAATTTCTGACCAGTTGTTTGACCCTCTTGCCATTTGTGGGCTGAGAGCACCAGAAGCAACCCCTGCATCTGCTACCTCTATTGATTCAGTTCCCCAGACCTGAGTCCAAGGCTGTGCTCAACTGCACTCCTCCCTTATCCATATGTGACAGACTTTTCTTACTGACTTTCTAAATTGTCTTTGGCATCTGTGGACAGACACAGCTGGAAACCATCACTGCTTCCAATGATTCAGTTATCCTGAGGCCTGATCCTTGTTTGCTGTGGCACTGTCTACAATGGCGAGGCTTGCACTGGATTGAGTTCTTCCCTCACCATGGTGCCAAAGTTCTAAGTTGTCTTGGACTGATAATTTCTTTCAATTCATCTTTTTGTGGCTTCTGCTACTCTAGAATTTTTTTTAGAATCAATTAAAAAATATTTGGAGTGTTTTGGGGTAGAATTCAGGTGAGTCCCTGCCTTTACTCCATCATCTTGGCTCCACCTTCATACTCAAGAATTTTTGAGTGAGGGTTGGGGGAGTCATAGACTTATAATTTCATCAGTTTAGACAACTATCAATGTGGAAACTCATGGAAATAGGTTGATTATTTGTAACTTACAGAGTTATAGAGTTACCTGGATGCTAAAACATTAAGTGATATGCCTATGATCTGACAAATCATCAAAGGTCAATGGTAAAACTATACCTAGCCATTCTTGACCCCCAAGGCTGGACCCTGATTCATCATACCATGATGCCTCTCAATGCATGCATAATTTCCTGTATTAACTCTAATAGACAAGAAAGAAGAGAAAAGAAAATTGAAATAAATTAAAAATAATTATATCATATATCGTATAAAAATAATTATATCATTAATATCAATAGACTATGTAAACTCATAAACCATTTAACAGAAGTTATACACTACTAAGTGGCAGTCAGGGTATATGTAAAATCATGATTTAGCTCCCTCTAAAACTACTTTGGCCACTGTGTATAGAGTTGGTATGAGCCAGGAAGAACTGCCTCTGCCACTTGCTACTTGAATGGAAAACTCATCTAACCTCTCAGTGTACAAAGCACTAAGAATAGCTGTTCATTATTAGTGCAGGGTACTTCTTACTGGAAATGTCTTATATCAGTGAACTCATAGGTATACTCCAGGAGAAAAATATACAATTTATATTTTCTTTTTTTTTTAATTTTTAAAACTGTTTATAGGCTAGTGTGTGTGTTTTTTCTCCTTTTCCATTTATTTATTTATTTTTAGTTTTCAACATTCATTTCTTCAAGATTTGAGTTACAAATTTTCTCTGTCTTTCCCCAGGCCCCCAATCGAAGATAGCAAGCAAGCCTCCTGAATACCCCATCCCCCAATCTGTTCTCTCTTATATCCTCCTCTTCCCTTCCCCCCCCAACTTTCTAGTAGGGAAAGATGGATTTCTATACCCCAGTGCCTGTATACTTCCCAGTTGTGTGTAAAAAACATTATTTTAATATTTGTTTTTAAAACTTTGATTTCCAGATTCTTTCCCTTCTCCCTACTCACCCAACCCCACTGGGAGGACATGCAATTCCATATAGGTTGTATATGTTTAGTTATGCAAAACATTTCCATGGTAGTTGTATTATGAAACACTAACTATATTTTCCTCCATCCTATCCCACTCCCACTTCTATTTTCTACTTTGACACTGTCCCTTTTCACATGTGTTTTCTTCTAACATCCCTCTCCCTCAATCTGCCCTCCCTTCCATCACCTCTCCTTTCATCTCCTATCCCTATACTTTCCTGTAGGGTAAGATACCCAATTAAGTGTGTATGTTATTCCCTCCTTAAGCCAAATTCAATGAGAGTAAAGTTGACCCATTCCCTTTCACCTTCCTGCTCTTCCCCTCCATTATAACAGTATTCTCTTGCCTATTTTATGTGAGATAATTTACCCTATTTTATCTCTCCCTTTCTCCTTCTCCCAGTATATTCCTCTCTCAACTCTTAATTTTATTTTTTAATTATCATCCCTTCATATTAAAGTGATCCTGTGCCCTTTGTATATGTATACATGTACACACTTATACACACACTTTTATATATTTATACACACATACACCCTCTTATACATACATACATACATACATATGTATTAACACATATATTTTTATACACATATATATTCCCACTATCCTCATGCTGAGATAAGTCTCATGAAATACAATTATCATTTTTCCATGTAGGAATATAAATAGTTCAACTTGAATTAGTTCTTTACAATTTCTTTTTCCTGTTTACCTTCTCATGTTTCTCTTGTTTCTTGTATTTGAAATTCAAATTTTCTGTTCAGCTCTGGTTATTTCATCAAGAATTCTTGAAAGTCCTCTATTTCATTGAATGACCATATTTTCCCCCAGAGCATTATACTCGGATTTGCTGGGTAGGTGATTCTTGGTTTTAATTCTAGCTCCTTTGACCTCTAAAATGTCATATTCCATGCCTTTTGGTCCCTTAATGTAGAAGTTGCTAGATCTTGTGTTATCCTGATTGTGTTTCCACAATACCCAAATGGTTTCTTCCTGACTACTTGAAATATCTTCTCCTTCACCTGGGAACTCTGGAATTTGGCTATAATATTCCTATGCATATTCTTTTGGGGATCTTTTGCAAGAGTTGATCAGTGAATTCTTTCAATTCCTATTTTGCCCTCTGATTCTAGAATATCAGGGCAATTTTACTGGAGAATTTCTTGAAGGATGATTTCTAGGCTCTTTTTTTTATTGTGGCTTTCAGGTAGTCCAATAATTTTTAAATTATCATTCCTGAATCTATTTTCCAGATCAGTGTTCCAATGAGATATTTCACATTGTCTTCAATTGTTTCATTTGTTTGGATCTGTTTTATTAGTAGCTTGATTTCTCATAAAGTCATTAGCTTCCATTTGCTCCAATCTAATTTTGATGGTATTATTCTCTTCAGTGAGTTTTTGAAATTCCTTTTCTATCTGGCAAATTTGACTGTTTAAGGCATTCTTTTCCTCATTGGCTCTTTGGGCTCATTTACCATTTGATTTAGTCTATTTTTTAAAGGTGTTATTTTTTTCAGTATTTTTTTTGTCTCCTTTAGCAAGCTGTTGACTTATTTTTCATGATTTTCTTGTATTATTCTTATTTCTTCCCAATTTTCCTACCACTTCTCTTACTTGATTTTCAAAATCCTTGTTGAGTTCCTCCATGGCTTGTCATCAGTTCATATTTTTCTTGGAAGCTTTTGATGCAGGCGTTTTGACTTTGCTGATTTTTGGTTCCATGTTTTGATCCTTTTTGTCCCCTAAAAGGAATCCTTTGGTCTGATTGTGCTTCCTCTGTTTGCTCATCTTGCCAGCCATTAATTTGACTTTTGAGCTCTTTGCCACACCAGAACTCTGCTTCCAGAGTGGAGAGAGCTTTTTTCCAAATCACGGGGATTTTCACAAATGTTATCAGAGGTCTGAGAAGGGCACCCTCTCTCTAGCCACCACAAGCTCTGGCATACTGGTGTTTCTCACCCCAGGACCACTGCCCAAGATAGCGTCCCAGATCCAAGCAGGTAAGTAAGAGACATCATCTTCTGAATGGTCACTTGGTCCCCCTATAATCTGCAGGCCAGGAACTCTGGAGGCAGCCTTGTGGCAGCAGCTACTGCCAGAGGGCTGCCATGCACCTCTTGCTCTTGGGGTAGGGGCTGGTGTGCACTCTTCTCCACCCAGTTTCAACAGAGTTCCCTATTCAACTTTTACTTTGTTTTTGGTGTTTATGTATTGAGACATCTGGAAACTCTCACAGTGCCAGTGATTTTCTGTCCTGAAGTCTGCTCTGGGCAGTCTTGCCCAGCGTGGTTCAAGTGGCACTGTTCTCAGCTCCCAGTCGGGTGTGATAGACCCTTCCTGTCAATCTGCTGAGCTTTCTTCAGCAGGAGATTTGTTTCTGTCTGTCACTTTGTGTGTTCTGTAGGTCTGAAATTTGTTTAGAGTCATTTTTTACAAGTATTTGTGGTGGTTGGAGTGGGGGCTCAAGCAAGTTCCTGCTTTTACTCTGCTGTCTTGGTTTCACCTCCCTATATATATTTTCTACATAAAACATAAACCTTTTAATTGCTTGACCTCTTCCTTCTTTTCTTTTAAATTGCAGAAGATAGATTTGATTTTCAGATGCCATAATAAGTTGATCTCATCCTTCAACTAGAACTGATCCTTCCATCATTATCAATGATCTCTTACTTGTCACATCTAATGGCTTTTAAAAAATATTCTTACTTCTTGAACTCAGTCAGTTAAAAAAAAAGGCAAAAGACAATTCCTGGCCCCAGGGAGCTCTCAAAATAATGGAGATAATATGCAAATAACCTGTTAAAACAAACAGTCTGTAGGATCAATAAGAAATGATCAACAAAATGAAAGCATAAAAGGCATTAGGAAAGACTTCCTATAGAAATTGGTACTTTAACTAGAACTTGAAGGATCTCAGGAGGACCATGAGGTGTAAATGAAGGAAAGCATCCTCTTCTCCTTGACATTCTCTTCTCTCCAGGTTTCTGCTACGTTGCTCTCTCCTGGTTCTTCTCCTACTAGTTTAACAGCTCTTTCTTATTCTCCTCTGCAGTATTTTTGTCCAAATCATGATCAGTTAGGGTAGGAACCTCCCAGGATCAGTTCTGAATCTTCCCTTCTCCCTCTATCCTGTTTTACTTGATAATCTTTTTAGCCTCCATTGATTCAATTATCATCTTTATGTACATTATTCTTAGCTCTTCTCAATCCAGTCCTAACTACTCTCCTAATCTCCACACTAAGATCTCTAAATGCCTATTGGGCATATCAAAATGATTTTATAGACATCTTAAACTCAACATGTCCAAAACTGGTCTCATTATTTTTATTCTCAAACCCTCACTCTTTTCTTACTTCCCCATTACTGTTGAGGATAACATGATCCTCATAGTCATCTAAGTGTAATACTCTTACCCCTACACATCCAATCAGATGCCAAGTCTTGTCCTTCATAATATTTCCTTATATGCCCTTCTCTCCTCTGATGATACTGCCATCCTGATGCAGTCCCTCTCAACTCTCATGCCTGGGCTACTACAAAAATCATTGATTGGCCTCCCTGCCTGAAGTCTTTCCCTACTCTTGTGCAATGTCCATTCATCTTCCAAATTAATCTTCCTAAAGCACAGATCTGACTGTGTCATCCTCCTATTCAATAAACATCAATGGTTCATTGTTACCTCCATGATCAAAAGTGAATTGTTCTTTTTGGTATTAAATGACCTTTGCCACCAGTCCCCCACCTACCTTGATAGTCTTTATATATCCTTCTCTGAGATCCAGTGACAGCCACTTCTTTGCTATTTCTCCCACAACTCTAGACTCTAAGCAGTTTTTTTTCCTCATGCCTGGAATGTTCTCCTTACTCACCTCTGCCTTCTGGCTTTCCTGGCTTTCTTCAAGTCCCAACTAAAATTCCATATTCTATAAGAAACCTTTGTTGATCGTCCTTAATATTAATGCCTATCTTCCTTTGGTTACCTCCAATTTATCTCATATCTATCTTATTTGTACATAGTAGCTTGCATGCTACCTCCCCTGTTAGACTGTGAGCTCCTTGAAATTAGGGACTGTTTTTGAAAGTCTTTGTATATCCATTAATTAACACAATTCCTAGCACATAGTAGGTACTTAGTAAATGTTCACTGACTAACTGACTAAATCCACCATGCTTAAGCCAGAGTCATTCACAAAATGTTCTTGTCATTCAGTAGTAGGTGGCAATAAAATAAGCCAGTTTCTCAGAGCTCAAGTAGAGCTGGAAATAAATCCAACATTAGTTTAAGGAGCATTAAATACAGAAGTGAATATGTTGCTTTCCTGTCAATAAGCAGATGTAGCGATTTTGGGGTCATGGATTCAGACTAGAAGGGATATCAGAAGCTATCTAGTCTAACCTTTTCATTTTTATAGATGAGAAAACTGTGGCTACTTGCTCAAGGTCACACAGCTAGTAAATTGTAGAGTCAGAATTTGATCTAAGTTCAGCATAATTTCTACTTTATGAGGAAATGAAAGTTCTTTTGGATCTTGTACTGACCCTTCACTGTATCTACCCAGATTGCCAGAAGCACCATTTAGACTTCTGTGGGAACATTACTGTAGAGCATGTTAGCATATACTATATAGGATGACTGTGTCATGTAAGTAAGTCATAGTTCTAATCATCTGGGGGACAAAGACAAATTTTTCATGTTTCAACTGCTTAAGATGTGACTGATTTGATCTCTTGTCACAATGGGATGACATTTTCATTCTTTTTTCAACTTATTGTGATGTAAAATTTCCTTCTAAGAAATTTGTTTAATATCAACTCAAAACCTTTTCAAAGATTTTAATCTATTTGGGGAGTAACAACAACTCATATTTCATAGGTAGTCCAAAAATAATAGAATTTGATCTGAAAGGGATGTTGGATGTGGCCTAGACTATCCCCCACACGTTTTTTTTTTTACAGGAGAGGAAATTTTTATATTTTTTTTGTATGTACACAATTATTTGCGTGTTTTTCCCCATTAGAATGTGGACTAATTTTAAGGCAAAAACCATGGCTTTTTCATTTCTTTATATCCTCAGCCCTTGGCAGGGCATCTGGTACATAGTAAGAGGCACTATGTGGCATGGTAGAGTGAGCACCTGGCCTGAAGTCAGAAAATCCTGAGTTCAAATATTACTCAGACACATACTAGATGTGTGACACTGGCTAAGTCACAACTTCTATCTGCCTCTTCTGTTAAATAGGGATAATAAAAGTACCTAACTCCCTGGTTGTTTTGAGGATCAGATGAGATAATAATTATAATTGCATAGCATAGTATCTGGCACATAGTAAGTACTATATAAATATTATTATGATTATTACATGATTATTGATTGATTGATTCACTGAGGCCACAAGTGGATAGCATATCTGTGATTTGAACCTATAGCCCTAACCCCAAATCCAGTACTGTAGAAATCTCCATTAACTGGCATTTCAATACTTGCCTATACAGTTATTATTCCTTATAATTGTAACTCTAAAACACTATAAAATTCCCATTTATATTTTGAAATATTGAATAAAGGTTAAAAATTACATGTAGAACTATTTTATATACCATGTACTTAATCAGATTCTAATCTGAAAATTAGTAATTCTTGGTGATATATTAACTCTCTGTTAACCAGAACATTTGGTTGAACAATATTTCTTACTTATTCTCCTTAATTACTTATTCGTAATGTGTTTCTGTCTCCTTATATCTACCATATACCTCTCCATTGTCCCTTGGATGATCCTTATTTTTATTTCTTCATAGACTCTAGTATTCTATTATTCCCAGTCTTATAATACATCAGTAAATTATTGATATTAAAAAGATTGTCCTTTGTTTCACGGGGGAAACATCATTGAAAGAACTTTGCAGCTTTCCACAGGCTGGTCATATGCTGAGAGTGAAAGATGACCAGCAAACAGCCAATGTGTTCCACTAGGATCCCATAAATATCAAAAGAAAGCAAGTAAGGAACTTAGATTTTTACTTTGGCCCCTAGTGATGTGGGAAGATATTCAATATAATCATTCAAGATTGTAAGGCTTAGATGGATTTCCACCTGCATTTTGGGCAGAAAGTCCCATGTGAATGAGATCATAGTTCTATTGTAGAATTTTAATACATTTCATTAGACAATCAACTTATGACATAACCCTACCATGGAATAGATATGTGTTATTGGTGGTCATGGTACAAAGCTCTGGTTTGTGAATCGAATATTTCAGTTACCAATTTTATATAGATTGACTATTTTTTTACTTAAGCCTCTTGTAATTACTATGATCTACTATGACAAATCATATCATAATTGCCGCCTTCTTTCCCTCAAGGAAATAAATTTGCATAAATACTTTTGAAGAAAGTTGGTTTCTAGTTTTCAAGTTTTATCTTCATTGAGAGCTACTTTCTTTTTGTTAGGTTCATGTCTCTTGTCCTTGTCACCCCAAGATTGGAGTGGTGTTTCCCTTCTTATCTCTTCAGATGTTCATCATCATTTCATTCTTTCATAAACAATGGTTATGTTCTGTTATTGATATGAATATTATAAAATCCTGTCCTTTTGATCAGTCAATAAGTTTTTGTTAAAAGTTTACTACAGGGGGGTGGAGTCAATTTGACAGAGTAGAAGCAGGACCTCCCCACTGCTCCAGTTTCCACCTTCCCCAATCCATGTTAAAAGGGGATAATGAACAAACTTTGGAGCTGCAGAACCCACAAAACGACACAGAGAAGCTAATCTCCCACTGAGGACAGCCCAGCAGACTGGCAGCAAGCTGCAAGCTCAGTGCTCTGGGAGCCAAGTCCAGGACCACACCAAGGCTTTAGCTCCAGGGCAGGCCTGACCAGCCTCCAAAAGGAGCTGTGGCTGTTTCCAGATTTATCAACACATAGATGTGAAGGATGAAGTGAGAGGTCAGTGCAGTCTGGACGTTGGGACCAAGGAAGTGGGAATGCACAGCTTTTGCCCCTGGGGGAAAGGAGCTGCTGAGATGCTAGCACAGCCAGCCAGTGTCACCTGGCAGCTTCAGCTCCTGGACTCCAGAGGGTAGGGGGACCAAGCACCAGTCTGAGGGGTAATTGATCTTGCTTTAACCTTCTTGGATCTGGATTGCAGTCAGGGTGGAGGTCCTGGGGTGTGTGTCCAGCTTGCCAGAGCACGTGGAGACCTCAGAGAGGGCACCCATCTAATGCCTCTGGCAGCTGAGAAAACCCCAGTGTTTGGGAAGAAATCTCCTCTGTCTTGTGGCACAGTCCTACTGTGGCAAAAAAGGACTGAGGGGTGACATGACCAGGCAAAGAAAACAAAGCAGACCTAAAATTCCAACATTAGACTCCTATTTTGGGGACAAAAAGGAGCAAAGCATGGAACAGGAGGAAGACAGTGAAGTCAGAAATCCTGCACCAAAAGCTTCAAAGGAAAATACGAGCTGGTTAAAGGCCATAGAGGACCTTAAGAAGCAGATAAGAGAAGTAGAGGAAAAATTGGGAAGAGGAATGAGAATGATGCAAGAAAATTACAAAATGAGAGTCAACAGCCTGACTGAGTAAAATCACACCTTAAAAAATAGACTAACTCAAATGGCAAAAGAGGCTCAAAAAGGCAATGAGGAGAAGAATGCCTTAAAAAGCTGAATTTTCCAGATGGAAAAAGAATCTCAAAAGCTCAAAGAGGAGCATCATTGCTTCAGTATTAGATTGGAGCAAATGGAAGCTAATGACTTTTTGAGAAATCAAGATGCTGTTAAACAGATCCAAACAAATGAAAGAATAGAAGGCAATGTGAAATATCTCATGGGAAAAACCACTGACCTGGAAAATAGATCCAGGAGAGATCATTTAAAAATTATTGGACTACCTGAAAGCTATGATCAATGTAAGAACCTAGAAATCATCCTCCAGGATGTTCTCAAAGAAAACTGCCCTGATGTTTTAGAACCAGATGGCAAAACAGAGGTTTAAAGAATCCACCCATAACCTCCTGAAAAAGATCCCCAAAAGAAAACTCCAAGGAATATTATAGCCAGCTTCCAGAATTCCAAGATTAAGGAGAGAATATTACAAGCAGCCAGGAAGAAACAATTTTAATATTGTGGAAACACAATCAGGATAACCCAGGATCTGGCAGCTTCTACACTGAGGGATGGAAAGGCTTGGAATATGATATTACTGAGGTCAAAGCAGCTGGGATTAACACCAAGAACCACCTACGCAGCAAAACTGAGTATCATGTTTCAGGGGAAAATATGGTCATTCAGGGGAATAGAAGACTTTCAAGCATTCTTGCTGAAAAAAGACAGAGTTGAATGGAAAATTTGACATTCAGATACAAGAAGTAAGAAAAGCATGAGAAGGTAAACAGGGAAAAGAATTCATAAGGAACTTATCAAAGTTGAACTATTAACATTTCTACATGGAAAAACAATAATTGTAACTGATGAAACTTTTCTCAGTAGTTGAAGGGAATAGAAATATATATGTGTTTGTGTGTGTGTGTGTGTCAATATATGAGGGTATTTGGGCATATGAATACATATATTAATGTGTGTATATATGTTTATAGGTATACATAGATAGAGGGCACAGGACCAACTTAACAGGAAGGGATGATACTTAAAAGGTGAAATTAAGAGGTGAGAGAGGAATATATTGAGAGGATATGGGGAGAGACAGAATGGGGTAAACTGACTCATATAGAAGAGGCAAGGGGAAATGGTTACAATGGAGGGGAAGAATAGGAAAGCAAAAGGGTCAACCTTATTCCTATTAAATTTGGCTTGAGGAGGGAATGAAGTACACACTAAATAGGGTATCTCAACCTCCAGGAGAGTAGGGGGGAAGTGAATGAGAGGAGAGATGATGGAAGGGAGGGCAAGGCTGGGCGGGAGGGAACTTGGAAGCACCCACTTTTGAAAAGGGATGGGATCAAAGCAGAGAATAGAACAATTGGGAGGTGGGATAAGAGGGAGGGAAATACAATCAGTCTTTTACAATATATCTACTATGTTATTGTTTTGCATTAGTCACAAATGTACAAGCTATACCGAACTGCTTACCCTCCCAGCAATGGTGGGTGACAAGGGACGAAAGCAATGAATCAGGAATTCATAGTTTTAACATCAAATATATATCATATTATTAATACTATTTTACATGTAATTTCAAATAAGATAAACAGGCACTGGGGCATAGAGATCCACTGAAAAAGTTGAAAGGGGTATGGGAGAAAATATGGGAGAGAGCAGATTGGAGGAGGGTATATCCTGTGGGACAGCTATTATGTTGCCATGGGTAGGGGAAAAAAGGGGAGAAAATTTGTAACTCAAAATCTGGAGGAAATGAATGATGTAAATCAGAATTTAATAAAGCATTTGAAAAAAAAAGGATGTTATACCACAAAAAAATTTGCTACAGGAGTTGTGTCCAAAATGGCAGAGTAGAGGCAACTATCCAGCTGAACTCTCCCAATAATCCTCTCCAAAGAACTTCAAAATAATGCCTAAAACTGAATTCTGGGGCAGCAGAGTCAACAAAAGTTTGGGGTAGGGCATTTTTCTAGAATGAGACAACTCATGAGGTCTGTAAGAGAGGTCTGTGATTCCAGGATGAGAGCCAATTAAAGAGCATACTTCATGGCGATATCAGAGGCAGACCATAGAAATGTCTGTGGCAACAACAGCTTTGGGAGTTCTTGGCTCAGAGATAGTAAGGGGATTAGATGACTCATCAGGAAGAGATTACAGAGGACCATTTTCTAACACTGAGAGTAGCACTGATTGGCAACCCTCTTGCTTGTGTAAATTTCTGAGTTACAGTGCGAGAAGCACTGAGAGTCAGTCACAAGGGAGTAGAGGCCTGGTTGTAGTTCCAGGACAGAGAGTAGATTGTGGTTGTAAAAGAATTGAGAGCCTTGTTAAATTCTAGGGTTAAGAGAAGCACTAGCACTTCCAGACACAGGGGCACATAGGACCCTTTTCAGGTAAAGACCAGATAGGAGAGCAGTGACCACCTTTCCCCAGATTGTTCCATCTTGAAAGCACCAAGAACTTGCATACTCTGATAATTATGAAAACAACAGCACACAAAAGCCTGGAGCTTGGCACTGTGCCTCCCCATTCCCAGAAAAGTAGAGCCCAGCTTTAACATAAAGTTCAAAGTCAAGAAATAGGCTAAAAATGTGAGCAAAAAACAATAAAATAACTTGACTATTAAAAAAAATCTTTTATAGTGGTAGGAAAAATAAAGATACGAGATTAAGAAAAAAGACAACAATGCAAAAACAACTACAAACAAAGCCTCAAAAAAATGCTAATTGGACACAAGTCCAATGAGAATTCCTAGAATGGCTAAAGAAAGAAAGAAACGGTAGGGAAAAATTGAGAAATAAAATGAAAGTGAGGCAAGAGAGTTATTAAAAGAGAATTAATAAGTTGGTAAAAGAAGCACAAAAATTACTGAAGAAAATAAATAATAGAATTGATCTAATGGTAAAAGAGGCACAAGCATTCACTGTATAAAAGAATGCCTTAAACATCAGAATAGGTCAAATTGAAAAAGTGGTACAAACCCTCAATAAGGAAAATAATTTCTTAAAAATTAAAATTGGGCACATGGAAGCTAATAACTCTATGAGACATCAAGCAATGATAAAACATTGATAGACTGACCTCTTCTCAGCAATGCAAACATTTAAAACTACTCCAAAAGACTCATGATAGGAAATTTCATCCACACTCACAGAAAGAAATATGGAGTCTGAATAAGATTTAAGCATACTATTTGTTCTCTCTCTCTCTCTCTCTCTCTCTCTCTCTCTCTCTCTCTCTCTCTCTCGCGCGCGTGCACGCGCGCGGTTTAGTTTAGTTGTTTTTCTACTTTCTCATGGTTCCTCCCATTCATTCTAATGTGAAACTATGTTTAATAAGAATGTATATGTAGAGCCTATATTGGATTGTATGTTGTCTTAGGGTGGGAGGAGGAAAGGGAGTTAGAGAAAATGTAAAATTTATATAAATGAATGTTGAAAGCTAAAAAATTAATAAATAAATTTTTAAATATAAAGGACAAACAACAAAAAAAGAAATAATAAAACAAAGTCAAAATTATAAAAAAAAATGGGAAAAAGTAAGATATCTCATAAGAAAAGCAACTGATCTGGGTAATTTAAGAGATAATTTAAGAATTATTAAACTACCATAAAGCCATGATCAAAAAAAGAGCTTATCTAGGATATTTCAAGAAATTATCAAGGGAAACTCCCATGATATCTTAGATCCAAAGGGTAAAGTAGAAATAGAAAGAATCCACTGATCACTTCATGAAAGAGATCCAAAAATGAAAACTCCCAGGAATATGACAGCCAAATTCCAGAGTTTCCAGAAGAAGGAGAAAATATTGTAATCAGTCAGAAAGAAACAATTCAAATTTCCTGGATCCATAGTCAGTATCACACAAGACTGAGCGGACTCCATGTTAAAGAGAGGTCTTGTGATATGATACTCTGGGAGGCAAAAGAACTAGGATTATAACCAAGAATAACTATCCAGCAAAATGAACAATAATCATTCAGGGGGAAAAAATGGATAGGTAATGAAATAGATGACTTTCAAACATTCCTAATGAAAAGACCAGAGCTGAATAGAAAATTTGACATTCAAACATAAGGCTAAAGAGAATCACAAAAAGGTAAATAAATATTAAAAATCATAAGGGACTCAATAAGGTTAAATGGTATTCCTATATAGGAAAATGATATATGTAACTCTTAAGAACTTTAGCATTATTAGTGAAGTTACAAGGAGTCCACACGGATAGAGGCCACTGGTGTGAGTTGATTATGTGGGGGTGATATTAAAAAATTAAAAAAAGGATAAAGAGGAATACACTGGGAAAAGAGGGAAGAGAAAGGAAGAATGGGAAAAATTATCTCAAAAAAAAGGACACGAGGAAGAACTTTTACAGTGAGGTAGAAAGGGAGAGGTGACAGACAATGCTTGAACCTCATTTCATTCTCATTAGAATTAATCCAAAGAGGAAAGAATAAACTCTCTTCTCTCTCTCTCTCTCTCTCTCTCTCTCTCTCTCTCTC
>NW_027185655.1:85374366-85391122 GCF_028583685.1 Petaurus breviceps papuanus | reverse complement strand
CTCTCTCTCTCTCTCTCTCTCTCTCCCTCCCTCTCTCCCTCCCTCCCCCCCTCCCCTTTGTGTATAGACTTCTATCTTACCTAACAGGGAAATAGAAAGGAAAGAGGATGAGATAAAGGGGTGGGGATAATAAAAGAGAAAGCAGATTAAGGGACAAAGTGGTAGCAGCAAAACTAACTTTAAAGGAGGGACAGGGTGAAAAAAGAGAGAAGAAGAAATGGAAGAAAAGAAGATGAAGGGAAATTCCATTAGTAATCATAAGAGTGAATATGAATTGGATGAACTCATCCATAAAACAGAAGTGGATAGATTAATGGATTAGAAAATAAAATCCAATAATATGTTGTTTACAAGAGATACAGTTGAAAAAGAAACATGCACACACACAAACATGAGTTAAAATAGGGCTGGAGCATATTCTATTATGATTTAGTTAAAGTAAAGAAAAATGGAGGGGATAGCAATCATGATCTCAAACAAAGCAAAAGCAAAAAAAAAAACTAACTTAAAAAAGATAATCAGGGAAACTACATTTTGTTAAAAAGTACCCTAGACAATGAAGTAATATTAAAAAAAATATAGCAAGTTTCTTTGATGAAGGTTTCATTTCTCAAGAATAATAGGGAACTGAACCAAATTTACAGAAAATAAGAGCCATTCCCCATGAGTGCGGCAAGTGAAAACTTCTCAGGTAACATCTCAGAGCAGCATGAAACCCTTGCCCTTCTCCTCTGGTCATGAGTTAAAGGTTTTGCTGAGCTTAGTTAATATCTAGGAAGGGAAAGTACATGTTCCTCAAACTTGGCTATAGACTTAGTTTCCCCTTGACCTGTACAAATACAAATTTAGAAAGATTGCTATAAGACCTACAGACTGGTCATCATGTTCCCAAATCCCCAATGACATATTTTTCTACCTTCCTGTTGCCAGTAGGAGGGTCTCCATGATCCAAAGTCCCCAACATTCCCATTATTTATGAGATATCATCTGCTTTCACATCTGCATTGGCAAAGTTGACATTCTTCATCTGCTTTCATATCTATATTTTGGCTATATTAAGGTAGTTGACATTTATCTGTTATGATACTGATGACGTTTGTCTGTTTTCTGTCCACAAGACATGAACTTTCTGCTTTTTGATATTACAGACATTCCACCTGCAGCACCAGCAGAAATTTGTGGTTAAGATTGTATGCCTCAGTTCCTAATTAATGGGAACAGGACAGGACAAGGGAGGGGGGAAGACTGGGAGAAATTTGGGTTATACTAACCAGTTTTGCCTTCTGTATTTTGACCTTTCCTACCAGACTGCTTCTGTTTGTGATGATGTCCCCTTCTCGCGAGATTGTATAATAAATCCTTCCTGTCGTTATTTAGTGAAGTCTCTGCTTATTTCATTGGGCAAAAGGGCACTTCATTAATGGAGAAAGGATATGAGCAGGTAGTTTCAAGAATAAGAAATCAAAATTATCAAGTCATAAAAATGCTCTCAATCACTATTAACTAAAGAAATTCAAAATAAAACAATATTGAGGTACCACCTATCAGAAATGATGAATGTTAGAGGGGTTGAGGGAAGATCAGTCCACTAATGAGCTGTTGGTGAAGTGAACTAGTCCAACTATTTAGGAGACCAATTTGGAACTATGCTCAAAGGGCTATAAAATTGTGTATGTACTTTGACCCAGCAGTATAACTATTAGATCTATATCCCAAAGAGATCAAAGAAAAAGGAAAAGGACTTATTTGTACAAAAATTTGTATAACAATATTTCATGGTGGCAAATAATTGGAAATTGGGGGGATGCTCATCAATTAGGAAGTGGCTGAACAAATTTGGCATATGATTGTAATGAAATATTATTATGCTGTAAGAAATGAGAAGGGATATTGTTCTAGGGGAAAAAAAAAAACTGATGGAAAAACCTATATGAATTGATTGATACAAAACAAAGTTAGGAGAACCAGATCATTGCACATAGTAGAATCAATATTGTAATGATGATCAGCTGATAGCTTTTATAAAGATTTAATTTCTCTTATCACCACAATGACAGTTATAAAGGACCTATGTATGATGTTGTCTATATCCAGAGAAAGAACTGATGAACTCTCATTGTAAATTGAAATATAATTTTCTCACTTCATTTGTCTTGTTTTTTTTTTGGCCATATGGCTAATATGAACATATATTTGTCATGATTTCACTTATGTAATTCATATAATATTACTTGTGTTAGTGGAAATGGGATTGGTAAGATGGAGGGAGAGAATTTGGAATTAAAAATTGTGGGAAAAAGGTTAAAAATAAATAATTTTTAAAAGTTTATTATGCATCATCAACCTTCTAGATGATATATAAATCTAGAGATATATAAAAGAGATATCTAGAGATATATAAAAGCATAAGTCTTCAAAAATATTTACTAGAGTTCCAGAAACACTACTAACTATAAAAGAGAAAAAAAGATGTTACATGGATAGAGACTTGTTACTGTAACTCTGAAAAGAAGATAAAGAGACCAGAAAAGAAACAATCCTTGCCTTAACAGAATTTATATTTACCCCAAAAGGATTTGGGGTGGTGAAAGGAAAGGCAGATAGCTACATTTACAGAAGCACTTTCATCTCTACATCTCTTGGTTCAGGGTCCTCAGATGTTTAAATAAGCAAGTATTCCAGGAGTTGTCTCAATATTGTTTCACATCATCTCTACAGGAAGAGTTTTGCTCATTTGTTTTTTAACACAAATTGTTTACAAGGCCGTTAGTGTGTGTGTGTGTGTGTGTGTGTGTGTGCGCGTGTGTGTGTGTGTGTGTGTGTGTGTGTGTGTGTGTGTTTTGAGGGGGTAGATAATAAAGGGAAAAAGTAAAGTAAAAGTAAAATCCTCTCTATCTTAAAGACAATTAAGGGTCCCCATAATTCACATACTTCTGGGCAGAGCTGAATTTCTTCTATAATGCAGATTAGCTAAATCACCATGACATCAGAACTATAGAGAGATCTAAGGGCAGAAAGCAACTTCTCCCCTGGTCTAACTCTTACCTTCCCAGAGTAATGCAAAGAATCCAGTTTACACCAGAGACAAAGGGGCACATCTCCTCTGGGAGAACTACAACTCCATTCTTCCTTTCATTGTCTCCTTCTTCCTTCTCTCCTTGATGCCAAACTCCTCCCAAAATATAAAGAAGCTCAACAAGATTGGGCTCCATCTTCAAAACAAAATAAAGCTACCCTGCTAGGTAGAGATGGAATTGAAATATATCAACAAAAAGCATAAACACTCATAGCAGTAACCAATTTTTATTCATTTCAAGGATACCTAAATAACTCATTCCATTTTTCTTTATCAAATCCTTTTTTGTTTCCTCTACTATCTCTAAATTAATGCTCAAGAAGTGTGGAAACTCCTGCTAGTGACTGCAAAAATGAATAAATAATGATTTTCCTAGTAGTGTATGCTATTAAAATGGTTTTTTAGACATTTCTGTTGAGGATTGGGGAAGTAATAATAGAATACATCTTTTTTCTACTAAGAAACAAATGTTAGCACAGCAGAGATCCAAAACTGAAATATTTAGCCCACTTTGGAGAGCAGGACAAGCAATTTAGTGTTGTAAATTAAAGGAAAAAAATAAAAACTTGCACTAGGCAAAGGTGAGGAAATCTTTCATTCTTAATTCCTAGTATAGAGGAAGGGAGGATGGGAGAATGTCCTTTTGGAGAAGTGAAGTAATAGAGTACCTTATTTGGCAACCTATGCTCCAGGAATCGTATTATTGTAAAAACTTCATCTTGTAATATTTCATCAGCTTTGGGATTTTACCTCATTACCACCCTCTATCCTTCATATTGGAGGGTAGAGTCAGAAACTCCAAAACATCCATTTTAGGAGGGAATCCAGGTTAGAATATCTCTCATGTCTCCTCTGGCTGCACTGTTTTGGGGCTTTTCTCACTTTTTCTCCATGCATCTGGACTGGGTACCTTCCCTATGTCCCTATCACCTCTTTTCATCTTCCTTTTATGTGAAGTCTTCCCCCATTAGATTATAAGCTTCTTGAGGGCAGATACTGTTCTTTTTTCATATTTGTATCCCCAACACTTAGCATAATAGCTGATACAGAGTAGGTGTTTAATAAATTTTTATTGACTGTCTAACCTAAAAAAAGAAATGGACTTAGTCTTTGCAGTTAAGTTACTATCTATGCAACATGGAGTGGAGAGGAGACTAGTCAGATACTCCTCCACATAACCACAGTGCATACTCTTAGCCTTGTATTTATAAGACTAATTACAGCAATTAGTTCAGTCCAATTTTTACAGATACCACTTAGAAAGATACATAGCAGAATAAAAACTGCTTTCTTTGACTGTGAAAAATTGACATATGCACACAAGTAAAGATGTTGGAAAGAGGTTTGGGGGTACAAAGATCTTACTTCCTGACTCAGCTTACTCCAGACATGCTTCTCATACTTTAGCTTAAGATTTTCTAAATTGTGAGTATTATTACAGCATGAATATATAATTCCCTTTAAAGTAGAATGGGGATGTAGGTGTATGTTTATGCAAGTCTGTGTCAGGAAAGGATAAGGAAATAAAATCAAGGAAAATATAAAAAATACTAAAGCTCTTTGGATTGATATTTTATCTACTTTAAAGACATTTAGATGAGGGTCATTATTGACTTTAGAAATCATGCTGAAAATAGAAATCAACATAATTTGTATAAAATGTTATGCCTGCAAAATGAAATATTTTCAAGTAACCCATGCATATGTGTGTGTCCATGTGCACACAAATGTATTAAGCTATTACTGTTTAAACTACCCTAAAAGTTTTGGGATGTGTGTGTGTCTTTGTGTTTGTGTACCCAAGATCAAGGGTCTTCATTTGAAAAAAAAATCTCTGATTTTTAGGGGATTATAAAGGAAGAAAAATATAAAGGAAATCATTCTTAGGCTTTTAGGAGGGGAAAAATAATTATCAAAGGGAGATGACAATTCAACTTTACTGGGTTAGGGAACATATCCACTGTGTTATTCAAATTCAGTTACTACATTTTTAGAAGCATATTGATTAGGAAAGGACCTTCTTCTTGGAGGTTTCCATAATAAAGTGCGTTATCTCATTTGAACTTCTCAATGACTCTTTGAAGTTTGTGCCATAGCAAATCAAATCAATAAGCATTTATCCAATGCCTGCTAGGTGCTAGGTACTTGTGCTCAGCTCTGGGAATGAAGGATGGAAGCCTCTAATATCAAAGAGTCCACAATTTATTGGATAAGACAAAATGCAAATAATCATATGCAAACAAGGTAGATACAGGAGAAATTGGATAAAATCTTGGAGGGAAGACCCTAGCATTGATAGGGATTGAGAAAGAGTTTTTGCAGAATGTAGGATTCTAGCTGAAACTTCAAGGAGGACAGGAGGCAGGGAGGAGCAAGTAAAGAATTCCAGGCATGGGAGAAAGTGAAAATGCACAGAAGCCAGAGAAATAGTTTCAAGTGAGAGGAAAAAGGAGTCCAGTGTCACTGCTTTGTAGAATACAATAAAGCGGAAATAAGGTGTAAGAAGACTGTAAATATAGGAAGGGGTCAGGTTATGGTGGGTTTTGAATGCCAAACAAGATTTTTTGTTTGATCCTGAAGGTGATAGGGAGTCACTGGAGCTTATTGAATTGGGGGAAAGGTGACATGGTCAGGATTGTGCTTTAGAAAGATCACTTTGGTAGCTGAATGGAGTATGAACTGAAATAGAGACTAGAAGATGGGAGACAAACCACAAGGTCCTTGCAATGGTCCAGACATGAAAGGTGATGAGAGTTTGCACCAGAGCAGTGATTATGTCAATATGTAGACAGGGAGTATATATGATAACTTTTATAAAGAGAGAATTGACAGAACTTTTCAACTGACTGAATATGGGGCGGGGTGAGAGAGTGAGGAGTTTCAGCTGATGGTTGGTTTGTGAACCCAAGTGACTGGGAGTCTAGTGGTGCCCTTGATAGTAATAAAGAGGTCAGGAAGAAGTGAGGATTTGTGGAGAAATAATAACAAGTTTAATTTGGATGTATTGAGTTTAGACTGTCTATGGGACATCCTGTTTGAGATGTACAATAATCAACTGGTGATGAGAGATTTCAAGCTAGGAGACAAGTTAGGACTAGATAAGTAAATTTCAGAATCACATGCATAGAGATGATAATTGAATTCATGACTGCTGATGAGATCACCAAGCAAAATAGCATAGAGGGAGAAGAAATGAGGGACCAGAATTGAGCCTTAGAGGAGATCCACTATTATCGGCCATGACTTGCATGAAGATTCAGTAGACTAAGGACAAGCAGTCATACAGGCAGGAGGAAAATCGGGGTGAGGGGGGAGTAGAATTATGAAAACCTTGAGAAATGAGAGTATTAAGAATAAAAGTTTGATTGTGTCAAAAAATACAGAGGGGTCAAGAAGGATAAAGATGGAGAAAAAGCCATTAAATTTGCCAATTAATAGATAATTGGTAACTTTGGAGTAATCATTTCCAGTTGAATAATGAGGACAGAAGCCAAAGGTAAGAAGTGAATGAGAGGAAAAGTAGAGATTATAGGTATTATTTCCATTTTAAAAATGAGAAGCCTAAGACTGACAGAGGTTGTTCATATATATCTAGTATGAGGTGGCATTCAAATGCAGGTATTCTTGACTCTTAAATCCAGAACTCTATCCTCACTACTATACTGCTTTTCTACATATGTTATACTACGCATGTGCCAGATACATGTGTGTGTTGTTGTTGTTGCTGCTGCTGTTGTTGTTGTTCACTAATTTCAGTCATGTCTGACTCTTCATGACTCCATTTGGAGTTTTATTGGCAAAGATACTGAAATGGTTTGCCATTTCCATCTCTAGCTCATTTTAGAGTTGAGGCAACTGAGAAAAAGAGGCTTAAATGACTTGCCTAGGGACACTTAACTAGTAAATGTCTAAGGCTGGATTTATACTCAGATCTTCCTGACTCCAATCCCAGCACTCCATGCATTCCCATGCCACCTAGCTGGCCCCAAGTACACACACACACACGCACACACACACACACACACACACACACACAAACACTATATCTATGTAAGTGTAGAATGAAATGAGGAGAATCAACATGATATAGTGAATAGATTTTTGGAGTCAGGAAGAACTTTTGAATCTTGCCTCTGATACACATATACCATATCTATGTTCTAAGCAAGTCAATTAACCTGCCAAGCTCTTAGGCAATTCTAAGACTACAAATTTTAGAGAAATTGCTAACTTGCATTGGTATAAAGAGTTTCCTCAACAGTTTTAACCCATTTCAATACAATGATGGGTCCAATAAAAAAAATAAAAGTATGTGTGTATATAGCATGTTTGCATATTAAAAGACATATGGTCTAAGTCAATGGTGTTAAACACAAATAAAAATGAGAGTCACTAAAATTGATATAAGAATCTCTGCAGACAGCACATTGACATAGGAAAATGCATCATGCATGTTCAATTGGATTTTTATTTATTTTCTTAAACATATCTCCACTACATTTAATCTGGATTGACCTTACTCAGGAGGTACTCATGAGTATTACAGACCATGTGCCTGATAACTGTTTTCTAGTTAATGAGTTCATGACATTTATTGATTACATATATGTATATGGCAATTCACCTTATACAGGAAATTCATTCAAGAAATATTATCTATATTTAATGATTAAATTGAGAGGTGTTTTCAGGTAAATTTTTTAAATTAAAGAATGTAATAAGAATCACATTTAATCCTAACATTCACTATCAGAAGCATTTTGTCAGTGTCGGTGACTCTGCTTATCCTCACATCTGTCTATCCCCCCTACTAAAAACATTCTTCAAAGGTACATGACCTAGTACTAGGTCAGTTGTGTCATTTCTCTATATTTTTATATATCAGAAGTGCTTAAATTTTTCTATGTCCTAGACCTCTTTGGAATTCCAGTGAAGCCTATGTAATACTTCTCAGAGGAATACATAAAATATACATAAAATAAAATAAAATACATAGGATTGCAAAGTAACCAATTCTGTTGAAATAAAGTTATCTAAATACTTTTTCCTTTTAAAATTCAGACCTCAGATTAAGAGCTATTGTAGACAGAAGGCAAAGAGGGATGCTTTCTTTTTGTTAACCTAATCCAGAGGTTCCCAAATTTATTGGCCTACTGTCCCTTTAAAAAAAATTACTCAGAACTTCCCTGGATATCTACTTTCTTTTTTTATTTTTCAATTGTTTATTTTTATTTTTTAACATTCATTTCCACAAGATTTTGAGTTACAAATTTTCTCCCTACCTTTACCCTATCCCCTGCCTGCAAATAGTGATCCTACTGAATACCGTTTTCCCAATCTGTTCTCTCTTATATCCTCCCCCATTGCCCCTCTGACTTTCTAGTAGGGCAAGATGAATTTCTATGCTGAGTACCTGTATATCTTATTTCCCAATTGCATGTAAAAACGTTTTTTTAACACTTGTTTTTAAAAACTTTGATTTCCAGATTCTTTTCCTTCTTCCCTTGTCACCCACCCCTACTGGGAAGATAAGTAATTCAATATAGGTTGTACATGTGTAGTTACGGCAAATGTTTCCATAGTAGATATATTGTAAAAAACTAAGTATATTTCCCTCCATCCTATCCCACCCCCACTTATTCTATTTTCTACTTTGACCCTGTCCCATTTCAAAAGTATATGCTTCTAAGGATCCTCTCCCCCACAATCTGCCTTCCCTTCTATAATCCCCTTTCTTATCCCCTAACCCCCTACTTTCCTGTAAGGGTAATATATCCAATTGAGTGTGTAGGTTATTCCCCCCTTAAGCCAAATTCAATGAGAGTAAGGTTGACCCATTCCCTTTCACTTTCCTGCTCTTCCCCTCCATTGTAACAGTTTTCTCTCTGTTATGTGAGATAATATACCCTATTCTGTATCTCCCTATCTCCTTCTCCCAATATATTCCTCTCTCATGTTAATTTTATTTTTTATCCTTCCTATGTGTTCCTGAATCTATTTTCCAGGTCAGTGTTTTTTTTTTTTTTCCAAAGAAATATTTCACACTGTCTTCAGTTTCTCATTTGTTTGGATCTGTTTTATAGTATCTTGATTTCTCATAAAGCCATTAGCTTCCATTTGCTCCAATCTAATTTTGAAGAAATTATTCTCTTCAGTGAGTTTTTGAAATTCCTTTTCTATCTGGCAAATTTGGATTTTTAAGGCATTCTTTTCCTCATTGGCATTTGCCATTTGAGTTAGTCTATTTTTTTAAAAGCAATTGGGGTTAAGTAACTTGCTCAAGGTTACACAGCCAGTTATTTTGTGTGGGTGCCAAGTATCTGAGGCCGGAACCGATCCCAGGTCTTCCAATGCCAGGGCCGGCGCTCTTACTCACGGCGCCACCTGGCCGCCCCTAGTCTATTTTTTAAAGGTGTTATTTTCTTCAGTATTTTTTTGGTCTCCTTTAGCAGGCTGTTGACTTATTTTTCATGATTTTCTTGCATCATTCTTATTTCTCTTTCCAATTTTTCTTCCACTTCTCTTACTTGATTTTCAAAATCTTTGTTGAGTTCCTCCATGGCTGTAGTCAATTCATATTTTTCTTGGAAGCTTTTGATGCAGGCATTTTGACTTTGTTGACTTGTGGTTCCATGTTTTGATCCTTTTTGTCCCCTAAAGGGATCCTTTGGTCTGATTGTGCTTCTTCTGTTTGCTCATCTTGCCAGCCAATGATTTGACTTTTGAGCTCTTTGCCACGCCAGAACTCTGCGTCCAGAGTGGAGAAAGCTTTTTCCCAAATCACTGGGTTTTTCACAAATGTTATCAGAGGTCTGAGGAGGGCACCCTTTCTATAGCCACCACAAGCTCTGGCACACTGGTGTTTCTCACCCCAGAACCACTGCCCAAGACAGCATCCCAGATCCAAGCAGGTCAAAGTAAGAGAGATTATCCTCTGAATGCTCACTTGGTCCCCCTATGATCTGCAGGCCAGGAGCTCTTGAAGCAGCCTTGTGGCAGCAGCTGCAGCAGACTTTGGCTCTACCACTTCTCACCCAGGGGGCAGGGGCCGGACCATGCTCTTTGGTCACCTGGTTCCAACAGAGTTCTTTAATCAACTTTTACTTTCTCTTTGGTGTTTATGGGTTGAGACTTCTGGAAACTGCCACAGCTGCTGGTGATTCACGTGCCTGAAGTCTTCCCTGGCTGATGAGGGAAATGTTGGGTCCAGAACCACACAAACAGGACTACCCTCGGCTCCCAGCATGCTGAGATAGACACTTCCTGTCTGCCTGCCAGCCTGCCTTCAGCAGGAGATGTTTTTCTCTATGTCACTTTGTGGGTTCTGTAGGTCTGAAATTTGTTTAGAGTCATATTTTACAGGTATTGGAGGCAGTTTTGGGGGAGCTCACAGAATTTCCTGCTTCCACTTTGCCATCTTGGCTCAACCCCATGGAAATCTACTTTCTTTAACCCTTTCATGACTTTTTGAAGTTTGTCATTTCTAAAATATATGTATATTTTTAAAATGATGCATTTTAAATTTGATAATTTATTATAAATTTTTTCCTGCATTGAAATTTTGGATACAATATTGTGTCACATAACCTTATAATGTCTTATCATAAAAATATCATTCCACATACATATTCCTGCTGATGTATGCTTGACTTCCAGACAATGTGCAACATGCTTACCTGATGACTCTTGCTTGTTAAGACCTGTTAATGGACTTGAGCAGTGATTGGCTATAAATTGCATTTTGTAGATTATTTGGAAAATAATGTAATCACAATGACTTTAACTCTTACACAACAGATGAAACATGTACAGTTTTTCTAAATTTTCATATCTTATCTTCTTTCCTTATACTTCCACTACCCCCTAATTTTTATTCAAATATGCCCCAATTACACCTGAGGCTACTACTACCCCCTTGGATGGTTCAAGCTCCCAACAAGGGGCAGTATCACCCAATTTGGCATTGGATTCATAAAATCTCTCCCTGTTTTCAGCTTAGGGTGAAGGAAGATAAGTTTTAAATTTTAAGGAAGTATTACCTAATACTTGGCAATTTTTAAAGCTTTCTTCTTCTTTTTCATAGTCATCATCTCCTCTTTCTCCTCCTCTTTCTCCTCCTCCTCCTCATCATTAACTTCCTCCTGGTCCTCCTCATGGTCTTTTTTGTCATTGTCCTCCTCCTCCTTTGTTTTCTTCCTCTTTTTCTTTTTATTCTCCTTCTCCTCCTCCTCCATTATCATCATCACTAAAAAATGGTCAGGCATATAGCAATATAACAGATGGGCTAGACTATCCAAACATAACACTGATAGCCACATGTATCCAGTCAGTTGGGTAATGGGGATGATGATACCTAGCTCTTTAACTTTGGATGAATCACTTACTTTTTGTGGGCCTTAGCTTCCTAGATCATGAATTAAGGAGGGTGACCAAGATGGTCTCTACCTTCCAACACTAAATTACATGGTCCTCTGACTTACCCTGCTTACTTTTTTAGTTTACTCTTTTGAATATCAAGTGAGAAAATATATGTGAAAGTATTCTCAAAAAGCTAAACAAATGTAACATTTTAGAATTATGTATGGGATCCTCTTTTCTTCTTCTCCTCCTTCTCCTCCTCCCTCTTTCTACAGCTCTTTTAGCTCCTAGGGTCATAACTTTGAGCTCAAAGTGATCTTAGAGGCCACTGAGTTCACTCTTCTTGTTTTACAGATTAGGGACCTGTATCAAAAGTAAATTGTGACTTGTCCAGAGTCAAACAGCATTTAAGTTTCTCAGGTAGTATTTGAATCCTCCAGGTCTTCTTGACTCCAAGTCCAATGTCTTACAACTAGACAAGGTCACTGTTCCAATTCTTCTACCTAGTCCATCCCTAAATTATGAAGTCCTTCATTTCTCTTTGCTTTAGACCTAGGAAACTTGAATCTGGTCTGACATTATCTCTGTGACTTGCCAATTGACCCAATGGCTATAGAGAAGAGAGTAAGGCTAATGACTTTGCACAGCTCTGCCTCACTTAAATCCAATTCACTTGCAAGTCAGGATACCACCCTCCTGATATCATTGGTCCTCTTCCAGAATGAAGGACCTACAACAAGACCTTGGATAATTCACTTAATCTCTATAGGTATCTGTAAATTGAGTTGGGTTTGTTTAGATCAGGCCTGCACAATTTGTGACAGGGTGGCTACTTAGGGTATGCCAAAGGATTTCCTCTACATACAAAGAATATTTTCCTCTACATTTTTCATGTACTCACCTGAAATCCTTTGGCATTCCACAAGTGGTCTGAAGGTCAAGGGCCAGTAAATTGTGTAGGCCTGGACTAGATTATCTCTAAAATCCATCATAGTTCTTAATGTATCATCCTAAGATTTTACAAATTGCCCTTCTCAGGTTTGTTTTCAATAAGTCCCCATGCTCCCAAGTGACTTTTTTTTTACTTCTCTCCTATAAAAATTTCACTTTCCACAACATGTTTATTTTAGTTAGGCTAATAGGCTTAAACCTCAGGGGGAGTTTTTGGATTTTTATAAAAAGGGAACTCTTTAAGTATGATGAATTGCTGAAACACATGGATGACGACTTTTTTTTTTGAGCTCTAGAGGACCCTTTGTGGACAGCACCACTCACTGTCTCCTCTCTTTCTCTACCTTCAAGCCATCCTCTGCTAGAACAGGGAGATAGCAGCTTGATGTCCCACTTTGGAAAGTTTGCAGACCATGATTCTAAAGACATATTTAAGGCATTTAATGAAGTTCTTACCCTAGCAGCCTCATAAAGCAAGTACAAAAAGCTAAATGTGCAACTTCTTTTCAAATCATAATATCCCTCCCCAAACCCTCCCCCCATCATAAATTTATCAAAACCTCTTGGACCACAAAACAGGCATTAGTGTTAAAATATGAAAATTTGCCTTTAGAAGGAAAAGAAAAAAGAAATCTTTTAAAAATAGTCTGACACACAACCCTAGCTGTGCCTGGCAAAACAAATGAAGTGAGACAACTGATTTACATGATAAATGCTGGTAGGCCCCTAACAGTGCTTGGAGGCCTGGCTTGTTTTGCAACAGTTATTGAATATTCTATAGTTAACCCTGGAGGGGAAAAATTTCATTATGTGTATTTTCATTCTTCTTCCTCCCCTAAATACCAGTCTACCACATTGCTAGGGAGAAAACTCCCTGTGGTTAGCTATCTGCCCAGGGCTGACCTGCATTTTCCTTCAGGTACTTTGACAAAACTTGGAGAATTGGCTTTGGTGTTTTGGAACTTATCAATCACTGAAGGCAATGGCAAGTCCCTCTCTCTTTAGAGGACTGCTTTCACCACTGCAAACCTGCCTGTCTAGGTAGTCTCAGTATGCTACTCTCTGAGTCCCTATGAAGAGACTCTTACTAGGGATGTGCCAGTCTTTGTGGTCTTTCCATAATATCTCTTTTGGGGGTTTGGGGGGAGAAGGGAAGCAAACATTTGGCTCTCAGAATTATCATATTGGAAAAAGGAATTTAAATCATTATATAAGCAGGACTGTTGACTGATTGATAAGATATATACTAATGCATTTAAGTCTACAAAGCCTTTTGCATATGTTACCTCATTTGATCCTCACAAAAAATGAATTAGATACAATCATTAACCCCATTTTGTAGATGAGGGAACTGATGAGGGGAAAGTTGTGAATTGTCCAGTGTCTCAGAGGTAGTAAGTATCTGAGGAAGAATTTGAAATTGGGTATATCCAACACTCTATTTACTTTGCCAGCTAGATGGGCTGGACCTGTGGTTTCTTTGGGGTCGAGGAAACTCCCTCTGCCAATGAAAGTTAGCACCATCTCTTCTTAGAGACTTGCCTAGAGCATGGAGAGTTTAAGTAACCTTATCGGGTTAATATAGATATTGTATGTAAGGCTTCAAAGTCAGTTTTCTATCTATTACTACACCAAGAGTAATTGATACTTAAATAAAAACACAAATTAAACACAGAAAACTGCCTTTGCCTTGAATAAGCAATATCATTATGAGGTCTATTTGCAAAGATGATTACAGAAAAAAGAAAAGAAACTTTAATGTTTATGAAATTTATAAAAACTTAACATGTGTATAGCAATTCCCCAGTGATGTCAAAGAAATGGAAATTATAGGGTTGCCCATCGATTGGGGAATAGCCAAACAATTTGTGATATATGATAGTGATGGAATACTACTGTACTATAAGAAATGATGAACTCAATGATCTTAATAAAACACATGGAAAGACTTGCACAAAAAAGTGAAATGAGCAGAACCAAGAGAACATTGCATATAGTAACAGCTATATTGTTTTAAGAATTACATCTAGTAGGGGCAGCCATGTAGCACAGCGAGTAAGAGCACTGGCTCCAGTGTTGAGATGACCTGGAGATCGAATCCCGGCAAGTTACTTAACCTCGGTTGCTTAAAAAAAAAAGAAAGAAAGAATTATATCTAGCAAATGTTATTTTGACTATTATAAATACCCAAATTAACTATTAAGGATATGTGAAAAAAGATGCTATTTGTATCCAGAGAAAGAACTTATGGGTAGATGTATCATTCTTACTCCAAGTCTTTTTCTCATTATAATACTATGTTTCAAATTTTAAAAATATAATACAATCACAGACACAGTATTTGTATATGGTGCCAGGAAATACCATAGTGTAATGAAAAGATCCTTTAGATTTACCATCAAAAGTCATGTGTTTGAGTCCACAATCAACAAATAATTGCCATATTATTTTGGACAAATAATAGTTCTAAGCTACAGTTTCTTTATTTTTAAAATGGAGTAGGATGAACTGATCTCCTAGGTCTCTTCCTATTTGAAATCCTATAATTCCTAGTCTTATTTTTTAAGTATCTTTCAATCTCAAACATACACAAATATAGAAGGAGCAGGAGGAGGTTCAGTACAAGAATAAGCTGGCATACCTGCTTGAGAACTCCTCTTATAAAGGCCAGAGGCTATTTCTAATTTCTATCTTCTAACTCTTGATTATAATAATGCATTTGGCTCTTTTCTTGGGTACAAATTACCACCCATCCTATATATGGAAAAGATATGCTTCTGCAAAGGGTTTATTTAAAAATCAGCAAGTACAAAACATATTTTGAAATACTTAACATAAAGCATGTAAGTGGGTCAAAAATTTGACATCTATTAGTGGTTCTGCCAGAAAACTTTCTTAATTGTAAGTTTGTAGTTGCTCCTTGACAAGAACACTCAAGCTGGAGATGATTGTGTGAATTTCATACTGTACAGTAACTCCCAAATACTGTCACCTTGTGAACAGGTTATACAGATTTCTACATTCTGAAACCTTCTTTCTTTTGTATCAAAATAGGACCATTTGAGCTTGATACGTACTGGGTGCTCTCACTAAGGTGCTGCATTTTACTGTTGTGATATATGAAGGTTCTGAGACTTAAATAGTGGCAACTCTTTTTAGACCTGTCTTCTGCCATTCTCTATAAGTTTTTGAAATACCAACATCTGGCATCAGGTATAAAGTTGCAAAATCCATACATATAAAATGATTTTAATCTTTTTTTCCCTTATTTTATTTTTTTCTCAATTACATGTAAAACATTTTCTGGGGCAGAGCCAAGATGGTGGAATAAAAACACGACTTCCGCATGGCTCCCACTTCCACCTCCTCCAATACATGTAAAAAATGACTCTAAATAAACTTCAGAGAAACAGAACCCACAAAACGACAGAGAGAAACTAACCTCCTGCTGAAGACAGACCGGAAGACTGGCAGAAAAGGTCCATTGCAGCCCACTGGGAGCAGAGCCCAGCCACACATGAGGCCACAGTTTTAGCCTCAGAGCAGCCATGAGCAGCTGGGGCTAGAGGGACATTGGGAGAGTAGATCACCACCAGCTATGGTGGTTTCCAGAATTATCAACCCCTAAATGCCGAAGACAAAGTGAGAGGTCAGTGGACATTAGGAATAGGGAGTATGGGAGTGCGGTCTGGCCTCTGCCCCTGGAAAGAGAAATGGCTGAGGTGCCATGTGTAGCTGCATAGTTGCTTCAGAGCTCCTGGCCTGCAGATTGTAGAGGGATCCAGTGATCAGTATAATGGGTAATTGCTCTTGCTTTAACCTGCTTGGATCTGGATTACTGTCTAGGATGAAGGTCCTGGGGTGAGTGACCAGTGAGCCAGAGCATGTGGAGGCTTCAGAGAGGGCAGCCAACTAATAGCTCCAGCAGCTGAGAAGACCCCAGCAATCTGGAACAAAGCTCTCCTCTCTGGAAGCAGAATTCTACTTTGGCAAAGAGCTCAAAAGTCAAGTAATTGAGTGGCAGCTCAACTGAGCAAGCAAAGGAAGCAAAGCAAGCACAGTGATCCAACTTTAGACTTCTATTTTGGGAATAAAAAGGATAAAGCATGGAATGGCAGGAAGACAACAAAGTCAGAACTCCTCCACCAAAAACTTCCAAGAAAAATATGAACTCATTACAAGCCATAGAGGAGCTTAAGAAGAATTTTGAAAACCAAATAAGAGAAGAGGAGGAAAAATTGGGAAGAGAAATGAGAATGATGCAAAAAAAATAATAAAAATAGGGTCAACAACCTCATTGAAGGTAGATAGATAGGTAGATAGGTAGATAGATAGATAGATAGATAGATAGATAGATAGATAGATAGATAG
>NW_027185655.1:85358964-85374356 GCF_028583685.1 Petaurus breviceps papuanus | reverse complement strand
ATAGATAGATAGATAGATAGATAGATAGATAGATAGATAGATAGATAAACAGACAAAGAGACATAGATGATATTATTATCCTTATTTTAAATATAAACAAACTGAGGTTGACAGAGGTTAAATAACTTTTCCTTGGTTATATACTAGAAACTATCTGAGGCAGAATTCCAAGTCAATTCTTCCTGACTCCACATCCAGTGCCCTTAATCTTACACACTGTGCTACCTGGTTGCTTCCTATAATAATAGTTAGCATCTATATAGCATTATAAAGTTTGCAAAGTATTTTACAAATGTGATTATCTTATTTGATCCTCACAACAACTTGTTATCTCCATGATCTTTATTTTCCCCATTTTACAGATGAGGAAACTGAGACAGAGATTAAATGACTTGGTAGGGTCACATAACTAGTAAGTGTCTGAGTTTGGATTTGAACTCCAGTCTTCTTGACTCCAGTCTAATTTTGTCTCCATTGCACTATCTAGTTACTGCTTACTTTATTTCAGTAAGAAGAAATACAGACTTAGATTTGAGTCTGATAGTTAATTTGTCAACAGTTCTCTTTCTCAGATATCTATCAACTTAAAACCACCCTACTCTCTCTCTCTCTCCTATCCCTCAGTTTATAATGTATATCTGTGTAATCTAGGGTTCCTCTGTTCCCACCCTTTGCTTTTTCTCTAGCTCTTGTTTATATACCCTTTCTTCATTATTTCTAACAAAAGTTGCATGACTATATATCTTCCTATAGCTCTGTCTATCTCATTGTCTGTCTATCTATCTACCTACCTATCTAATCTATCTATCTATCTATCTATCTATCTATCTATCTATCTATCTATCTATCTATCTATCTATCTACCTATCCATCTATTACCAAACACTATGTAATATCATTACAAACTGTATATTTTTATCTAAGATCCTTTTTTAGCTATATTTTTTTTTGATTGTGTACATATTTTAAATTTGGGCTATTTATAAAGATTAACCTCAGCATCATTTTGCCTAGGCCTAGCATTGATCATATCACATTCAACCCAGTTTGTGACTTAATGGTGTGGCCAATATCTTTATGTCACTTAAGTAGCATTGCTAGGGAAAAAGATAAGTGAAGGAAAATCATAGGTTCATAGATTTAGAACTAAATAGCTCTTGGAGGTCATATAGTCTAATCTCCTCTTTTCATAGGTAAGCAAACTAAGGATTTTAGAAGGGACATAATTTACCAAAGATTAATAGGTAGAAAGATGCAGAACTGCTATTTGAACCCAGGCCTTTTGATTCCTAATTCCCTATTCTCTCCATGGTACCATGCTAACTCCACAATTGAATACCCAATAAGCAGCATTCAGCTGCCTGAGTCAGAAGGTTTGATTATAATTATGAGCTGAATAAAATAGTAATTTATGCCATTAGGAAATGTAAACAATGCATTAGAACACATATTATAGGACATCAGGGGATAACAGACAGGCAGCCCATCAATGTGTTGTACACATGCCCACAGAATATGAAGAGTCTCTAAGCCCATTGGGTACATCATCTGTGAATATCATGGGTAGGTTATCTGGGGTTCGCATTGGGTCCATCCTATAGGGAGCATTCATGGAAGAACACGAATAAGAACTAAGTCACATAAAAAAGATCAATGAGTTAAGATCTATCTAATTAGAGGCAAAAATCCACTAAAAGACTAATGGATAGTTAGAAGCTAGGGGTATAAATAATGCTTTGCAAATGATAAAATTTACTCACTTCCTCACAAAATAGCCTCCCTTTTTCCTATTATGATCAGCTTAACATGGATTTTTTTTTGTAAAATAATGATCACTATACTCATTTTCAATGTCTTTAAATGTCCATTAGGGTTTTATAATCAGAATCTAAAAAGGTAGTAGTGGTATATGTATATATACTTTTGTATTTGAGGTCCCTACCTTTTGGAGTTATGTCTCTCTTTTCCACTTTTCACTTGTATATGTTATAATATTTACCAATTCATCTTGTATATACTGTCTTTTCATGTCTATAATTATGTCAGCTCCTCCATAGAGGAATAATAAAAAATTATGTAGATTTGAGAACATTGTAAGAAATTTGGTGTGGAAGTTGTGCTATGGCTAGAGTTCATCTCAAACAACTCCCTAAGACTAACTTATAAGATCACAGATGTTACTTGTTGATCCATGGTTGGAGGGAATTGACTGATGAAATCAGAGCTGAATTAAGAATCTTTGCATATCATTCTAATTCTTTGCCTTATTCTAAGGGACGAGTTAAATATTGCCCAGACTAGGGCCTCCAGGATATTATGGCCTAGTCATCTCTAAGCCTCTGACAAAGAAATCCATGGGAGATACTCTTCATTCTTTTTGTCTTTGTTATCCTTGAAATGATGATAACAACAACAATAATAGATAGCATAGCATTTAGTTTTGCCAGGCACTTTGAAAACATTATCTTCCTTTTTCCATTTGGAGAAACTGAGGCAGAAAGAAGTTAAGTGATTTACCCAGGGTCTGAGGTTGTATTTGAACTCAGCTCTATTCATTGCATCACTGAGTTGCCTCTAAATAATAAATAATATATTATATACACATGTACATAGACAGCATATATATTGTTTATATGTAATATACAACAATATAACAATAAAACAAAAATATATAATATACAGTATAAGTAGAACCAAATAAATAAATCACTTTGAGTAAATAAGTCATTTTGTTTATTATAAATACCCCAATTAACAGTAAAGGACATATGAAGGAAGACACTATTTGCATCCAGAGAAAGAACTGATAAAAAGAAGTATATATAGAATAATTTTGCATACATATATTTTGTATTTATGTACATGTGTGTGTATTTTTGTGTCTAATGGTAGCCATTTCTAGTGTGGTGACAGGAGAGGGAAGACAAAAAAGGAAAAAAATGAAAAATGATAATTTTATTATATATTTAAAAGGAAAAGCAAGTTGTGCATAATAGATTTGCAGTTTTATGTGCAATTATCTTTTCTATTTTACTGTTTTATGGAAATACTTGCTTTATTACATAAATAAGAAATAAAATTAGATTTTAAAATAGATAAAACAATAAGTAAATATGTACCCATATACACATAGGCAATAACTTGTATTTCTATAGTATCACAAAGGAACCACATTACCTAAGGACATGTCTAAAAGAATTGGGTTATCAGGGCTTTTCCTCCTCCAAATTATTTATATTTTATTATATATATTATAAACGGCTCCTCCTAATATAATGAATATTCCTTGAGGAATGAGTGAATAAATGAATGAGTGAAGCATTTATTAAGTGCTTGCTGTATGTAAAACACTGCACTAATAACTGAGGATACAAATAGAAAATTCACTGTCTCTACTCTGGAGCTTACATTCTGATGGGGGAGGTAATACACATAGAAATTTCAGCTCTAATTCATAAAGATCTCACCATCCTTAGGGGGCAGCAACAAAGCAGATGATAATGCTTCTTTTTTACTATTATTTCCACTGGGGGGAAAAACCCACTTCTATTTCTGATGTTGAACTATATTTGACCATGCCAAGGACAAGAAGCCTTCTTTCTGAGACTTTGTTAACTCTGGTTTACTTGAGGGAAGAGATTTATTCAATTTTGTTTTTGAATCTAGTTCTGAATCATAGCCTAGGACATTAACAGAGTTCTTAAATAATTAATAAATGTATGTTGAATGAATAATGCCAACACTGAAGTCTCATTTCATTAAAGTCTTGCTTTAACAAACCTTTATCTTTATCACTTTATAACTGAAGAGACTTGGTATACATATAAAAAGCAATATTTGAATTTCCATTCCCTAAAGGGTATATTTGAAGCTAAAAAAATGCAATCCCCAATTCATCAGTGATAACTAAGTAGTTCATTTTGGTGATGGAATCATCAAACTATTTCATATGAAGTAACATACCCATCCTCTTTTTAAAATCAGTTATATTTATTAATTCCAGTGCTTAGCATAGTGCCTAGGACATAGTAGGTGCTTAATAAATATTAATTCCAGGTATCCTCTTCTATTCATCACACAATTATTAAGTGCCTACTATGTGCCACATACCCTCAGTGACTGGCAACATAAAGCCAAAATCTAAATTGACCCTGCTGTCATGGAGGTTACATTTGTGTTATAAACTTCTATTCTTGGCATATTAAAGGATGCGAATCTGACCATCAATCATTGATAGTTGAAACAAGGCCCCCAGTAAGTTATACTGAGACCTGAGTATGTTATTCCCATGTTTCTAGCTATCAGATAATGTAGGCACATTATGTTTTCTTGTCTAAGAGTGTCCTGATTAGGGAAGACTGTTTAGTTTTGTGTGACTCCACTACAATGGATTAATTTTTTAGTTTTTGGCTCACAATATGGTTGTTCCTGTATACTTCAGCATCTTCTAAGATGTTTTGTTTCATAATTTTTTCCCTGGTAATGGAAACTATTGCTCAAAGAAGGACTCATCTGAGCTGAGGCTGGATAAAAATAATCTACATGTTCTAAGCCTCCATGGACAAGAACCCTTAAAAAGGATTTAACCACCATCCAGTCTCTGAAATTTCTTGAGTTTGCTAGTGTTTATGTTATATGCAAAAACAGTGAAAGGATAGTTTGATGTAATACTTAAAGAACCTTCGCAGAGGCATGCCAGGACATTGCGGTTCACAGGAGGCAGGCTGGGATGGCGTGGCCATGAGGAAGCTTGATCAACAAGGGGAGCAAGTCATCCCACCAACCACAAGGGCCACAACCAGGCCTATCACCAAAGTGCTGGGACTGGAAAGAGCAAGGTAAGAATCAAATGCAGTGCCCTTGTCTGGACAGCAAATAATCCTGGGACTACCACTCTATAGCCCAGAAATTTAAAAAGCCCCTTTCAGGACCTCCAAGGACCAGGATGGCAGAGGGATCCCTGGTTTTTCCAACCCCCCACACCCTGAAAACATAGTAATTATTTCCCCAGGGCAAAACCCTAAACAGCAAAGGCTTAGGAATCATAGAGGAAGGGCATGCCTAGGGCCCTGACTCAAAATGGGTAGAAAGCAGACTACAAAGACTCTGCAGTCCTACTATCCTAAGAGGGAGGAACCAAACTCAGTGGGAGACAATATGGACTCCACACCAAAGTTGAAACATCAACAGGGAAAGGGTCCCAAGCACAGAAAGCTCTCTTAGTTGAGTTCAAAAGGAACTTTGAAAACTAAAAGAGAGAGATAGAAGTAAAAATGAATAATTCTTTTAAAATCAAAATTGCAGAATTAGAAAAAAAAACATTATAATGAAGAAAACAGCTCCTGAAAAAAGAAAAGTATGTGATATGGAAAAGGTGCTCCAAAAACTAACCAAGGAAAATAATTCGCTAAAAACTAGAATCAACCAAACTGAAGCATAATTCTATGAGGAACCAAGAATTAGTCAAACAAAACAACAAGACTGAAAAATTGGAAAAAGAGGTAAAATATCTCACTGGAAAAATAACTGACCTGGAAAACACATCCAGCAGAGATAATCTGAGAATCATCAGCCTACCAGAAAATCATGATGAAAAAATGAGCCTGGACAACATTCTCCAAGAGCTCATTAAGGAAAACTGCTCTGGATACTAGAACCTGAGGGTAAAATAGAAATTGAGAGAATCCACCGGATACCTCCTGAAAGAGATCCCAAATTGAAAAGTCCTATAAATGTTGTGGCCAATCTCAAGAACTACCAGATAAAAGAGAAAATGCTTCAAGTGGTCAGAAAGAAACAATTCAAATATCGAGGAACTACAGTGAGGATCGCACAGGATTTGGCAGCCTCTACACTGAAAGATCGGAGGCAGTGGAATACAATTTTCTGCAAGGCAAACAAGCTCGGGTTACAACAAAGGATCACCTACCTAGGCAGACTGAGCATATTCTTCCAGGCAAAGAGATGGTCAGTAAATGATATAACAGATTTCCAGACCTTCCTGATGAAAAAGCCAGAGCTCAATGGAAAATTCAACCCCCAATTACGAGATGCAAGAGCGACATAGAAAGGTAAACAAGGAAAACACACACACACACCCTGTTATTTAATAAGAGCAAACTATTTATAGACAAGTAGAGGGTATAAGTATAAATTATATAAAATGATGATTAAAAAAACTCTTATTAAGGGCTACAAAGGAACTGCAATGGAAGAAGAGGAATGAATGAAGTGGAAAAGTGTAAATTATGCCACACAAAGAGGCATAAAGACAATATAGCAGAGGGAAAGAAGGGAGGGAGATGAGTATTATAAGAGCTTTACCCTCATTTGTTCTGGTGCAAGGAGGGAATAACACAACAAGTTAAGCATAGGACTCTTTTTAGAAGAGACACAAAACATATCATAATAGAAGGAAAGAGGGGAGGGAGAGAAGCTTCGCATGAGATTTTTTCCTGTCACTCTTGGTGCAAAGAAGAAATAACATACTTCATTAAGTATAAAAATATCCTACAAGCAGGAGGAGGGGGAAAGGGCTACAAAAGAAGGGGGTGGTTGGTAGAGAGGGAAGAAGTAAGGGGGAAGGGGAGGAAAAGGGAGGGAGGCTGATAAGGGAATACTGAGAGAGGCGGTGGTCAAGAGGAAAACTATTAAGGAGGGGAAGGGAGAAGGGGAGAAAAAATATAAGCCTTAACAGGAGAGGGAATAGGATGGAGGGAAAGAAACAAATAATCATAACTGTGAATGTAAATGGAATGAACTCTCCCATAAAACAGAGGTGGATAGCAGGATGGATTAAAAATCATAATCCTACAGTTTACAAGAAACACACTGAAACAGAGGGACACACAGGGTGGAGTAAAATATATCATGTAAAGTAAAGTAAAGTAAAAGGCTGGAGTAAAATATATCATGCCTCAGCTAAAGTAAAAAAAAAAAAGCAGGGGTAGCAATCCTTATCTCTGATAAAGCAAAAGCAAAAAATTGATCTAATTAAAAGAGATAAGGAAGGAAACTACATCCTGCTAAAAGGAACCATTGAGAATGAAGCAATATCATAACTTAACATACCGTGTTTCCCCGACAATAAGACACTGTCTTATTAAATTTTTTGGACAGAAAACCACCAGAGGGCTTATTTTCAGGGGAGGTCTTATTTTAATGAACATTGACAGCAATTTTAATAAACAGGTAAATGTTTACAAAAAAAATGTACCTTTATTCAATAAGCAAATCACTGGGGAAGAACAGGATGACGCGCTCACTGCTGCAGCTCTGATTGGATGCAGCTCGGAGCGTGGCGTGCGTTTCACCTGGGGGGGAGGACGGTGCATACAGAGGGTACCATAATGTAGCGTGTAGCGTAGGGAATCACCTTCACTACAGTAGCAATCTCAATAGGGCTTATTTTCGGGGGAGGGCTTATTTTAGAGGAATCTTACACAGTAAGGGGAGGGCTTATTTTCGGGATAGGTCTTATTATCGGGGAAACACAGTATATGCACCAAATGGTATAGCATCCAAATTCCTAGAGGAGAGGGTAAGGGAATTTGAGGAAGAAATAGATAGCAAAACTACACTAGTAGGACACCTTAATCTCCCCCTCTCTGAACTTGATAAATCCAGCCTCAAAACAAACAAGAAAGAAGTTAAGGAGCTGAATAGAATTTTAGAGAGGGTAGGTGATAGATCTCTGGAGAAAACTGAATGGGAATAAAAATGAATATACCTTTCTCTCAGTGGTACATGGCACATACACAAAAAATTGACCATGTACTAAGACATAAAATTCAGTACAGAAAGGCAGAAATAATAAATGCATCATTCTCAGATCATGATGCAATAAAAAAAATATGCAATAAAGGGCCATGGAAAGACAGACTAAAAACTAATTGGAAACTAAACAATTTAATACTAAAGAATGAGTGGATCAAACAAGAAATCATAGAAACAATCAGTAAATGTCATTCAAGAGAATGACAATAGTGAGACAACATACCAAAATTTTGGAGATGCAGCAAAGGCAGTTCTTTGGGTAAGTTTTATATCCCTGAGTGCATACATGAATAAATTTGAAAACAGATAGGTAAATGAATAGGGCATGCAATTGAAAAAGCTAGAAAAAAAAACAAATTGAAAATCCCCAATTCATAATTCACTAAATTAGAAATACTGAAAACCAAAGGAAAGATAAATAAAACTGAAATTAAGAAAACAATTGAAAAATAAATAAAACTAAGAGCTTGTTTTATGAAAGAACCGATAAAATTGATAGACCCTTAGTCAACATGATAAAAAAAAGAAAGAGGAAAAACAAATCATGAATATCAAAAATGAAAAGAGTGAACCTACCACCAATGAAGAGGAAATTAAAACAACAATTAGGAATTATTTTGCCCAGTTGTATGCACATAAATTTGACAATCTTAGTGAAATAGATGAATATTTACAAAAATATAAGTTGCCCAAATTAACTGAAGAGGAAGTAAATTACTTAAATAAAACCATTTCAGAAAAAGAAATCAAACAAATCATCAGTGAACTCCATAGGAAAAAATCTGCAGGGTCAGATGCATTTACTAGTGAATTCTATCCAAAATTTAAAGAACAATTGATTCCAATACTCTACAAACTATTTGGGAAAATTAGTGAAGGAGTCCTACCAAATTCTTTTTATGATGTAAATATTGCACTGATAACTAAATCAGGAAAAGATAAAACAGAGAAAAAAAATTATAGACCGACCTCCCTCATGAATATAGATGCAAAAATGTTAAATAAAACATTAGCAAAATGACTACAGTAACTTGTCACAAGAATAATACACTTTGACCAGGTGGGATTTATTCCAGAAATGTGAGGATGGTTTAATATTAGGAAAACCATCAGTATAATAGATCATATCAACAATAAAATTAGCAAAAACCACATAATTATCTCAATAGATGCAGAAAAGACTTTTGACAAAATGCAACATCCATTCCTATTAAAAACATGAGAAAGCATAAGAATAATGGAGCCTTCCTTAAAACAATAGGTAGCATCTATTTAAAGCCACCAACAAGTATTATATGTAATAGGGAGAAGCTAGAAGCATTTCCAATAAGATCAGGGGTGAAACAAAGATGTCCACTATCACCCCTCTTATTCAATCTGGTACTAGAAATGTTAGCAGTAGGAATTAGAGAAGAAAAATGAATCACATTAGGCAAAGAAGAGATCAAGATTTCACTCTTTGCAGATGATATGATGATATACTCATGGAATCCCAGAGAATCAAGTAAAAAATTACTTAAGACAATAAGTAAATTTGGCAAAGTTGCAGGATATAAAATAAACCCATATAAATCCTCATCATTCCTGTATATTTCTAATGAAATTAAACTACAAGAGATAGAAAGAGAACTCCCATTTAAAGATACTGTAGACATTATAAAATATTTAGGGATCTACCTGCCAAAACAAACCCAAGACCTATATGAACACAACTACAAAACACTTTTCACATAAATAAAGTCAGATCTAACTAATTGGAAAGCCATCAATTGCTCATGGCTGGGTAGAGCTAATATAATAAAAATGACAATTTTGCCTACATTAAATTATATATTTAGTGCCATACCAATAAGTTTACCAAAAAAACTACCTTATAGAGCTAGAAAAAATAGTAATACAATTCATTTGGAAGAACAAACGGTCCAGAATATCAAGCGAATTAATGAAGAGAAATGCTAGGGATGGCGGACCAGATATACCAGATTTTAATTGGTGCTATAAAGCAGCAGTCCTCAAAACTACTTGGTACTGGCTGAGGAAAAGAGTAGTGAATCAATGGAATAGATTGGGTACATGAGATTTAGCAGTCAATGACTATAGTAATCTACTGTTTGATAAACCCAAAGACCCCAGTTTTGGGGATAAGAACTCACTACTTGACAAAAACTGCTAGGAAAACTGGAATATATTATGGCAGAAACTGGGCATAGACCATTATCTAACACCATATACCAAAATCAAGTCTAAATGGGTGCATTATCTAGTTGTCAGATGTGTGGAGAGGGGAAGACTTTATGACCAAACAAGAATTAGAGGGCCTTATAACATGAAAAATGTATAATTTTCATTACATTAAATTGAAAAGTTTCTGTACAAACAAAGTCAATATAACCAGGAATAGGAGAGAAGTGGAAAATTGGGAAAGAATTTTTACAATCTATGTCACTGATAAAAGACATATCTAAAATATACAAATCTATAAGAATACAAGTCATTCCCCAAATGATAAATGTTCAAAAGATATGAATACTCAGTTTTCAGAGGAAGAAATTAAAGATATTTATAAGCATATGAAAAAATGCTCTAAATAACTATTGATTAGAGAAATGCAAATCAAAATAATTCTGAGGTATCATATCTCACCAGTCAGATTGGCTAAAATGGAAAAAAAAACAGGAAAATGACAAATGTTAGAGAGAATGTGGACAAATTGTAACACTAATGCATTGCTGGTGGAGTTATGAACTGATCCAACCATTCTGCAGAGCAATCTGGAATTATGCCCAAAGGGCTATAAATTATTTCATACCCTTTGACCCAGCAATATCTGTTCTAGGGTTGTATCCCAAAGAGGTCATAGAAGTGGGAAAAAGACCCATATGTGCAAAAATATTTATAGCAGCTCTTTTTGTGGTATCAAGGAATTGGAAATTAAGGGGGTAGCCATCAATTGGGGAATGGCTGAACAAGGTGTGGTATATGCATGTTATGTAATACTATTGTGCAATAAGAAACGAGAAGCATATGGACTTCATATTTACCTGGAGAGGCTTATAGGAACTGATGTTGAGTGAGAAGAGTAGAGCTAGGAGGAATTTGTACACACTTACGGAGACAACATATGTGTGATGACCAATTTTGATAAACTGGACCCTTTTAAACAAAGCAGATTCATAAGTCAACCCCAAAAGACTCATGATGGAGAGAGATTTTTACATCCAGAGAAAGAACTGAGTTTGAACCCAGATTGAACAAACTACCTGCTCTTTTTCTCTTTCTTGTTTGGTTTTGTTTCCTGCGTCCCATTCTTCATTCCATCTGATACTATCCTTTTTTATAACCTGACTAATGCCTAATGTGAAAGTATTTGCAGATACTATACTTGATTGTATGCCGCCATGGGTGGGGGGACATGGGGGGGAGGGAGAGAAAATTTGAAACTCAAGGAATTGTGGCAATGAATCTTGTAAATTAAGAGTAAACAAATTAATAAAGAACAAAAAAATACTTAAAGAACCAAGCAAATTCAGTATGTGGGGGGCATAAACTATTATTTGCCATTAACCCCAAAGGGAGGGGGAAAAAGAAATTTATCCTTTTGATAATAGTTTTCTTATCGTAAAATAGATCTGTAACAAAAGAAAATAAAAATTCTATATTCCACCCCACTCCCTATCACCACTAACTAGAAGCAGGTGGTGTTTATCATGTGAAAAGTAAGTTGCTTGGAATGAGGCAGAGATTGTTTCTTCTGTCTGACACTAAAATAGAGAATTAACTAGGGATTATATTGTTTTGCACAGAAAAGGCTGTTTATCAATCTAGGGCCTCCAGGTTATTATCCACCTCTTTAGAAGGTAGAGTGACTGAGAAAATGACAGAATAAATCTTAGGATGAATGAAGGAAATCTTTTTTTCAGCATTTTCTTGAAAACAGATTTCCAACAATTTCCAGAGGATTTTTATTACTCTGCTACAGTCTTTTGGAAAGTAGAAAATGTTGAACTTTGACCTTTCACACAATTCAAGTAAGAGTGTGAAGGTTTTCTTTTTGGCCAGCTTTGGGGTAAATGTGGATTAGTGTAAATATCATGGTAGTCAAAATACCTGGTGTTTGCTAATAATGCTTCATCTGTCACTAATTTGCTATGAGATCCAGTCCTCAGTTTATATATCAGGAAAATGAGGGTTTGACTCCTTCACTCTCTGACATTCTTTGTCTTTTTACATGTGAGTAAGATATGCCTGACCATGAACTTGGGAGAGAATGATAGAGATGGTGTTACTTAGTTACCAGTAAAATTTGTCCTTATAATGGACACCCTCATAGGAGGCATAATTTAGGGGGTTAATTTTTATCATTTCCTTGGGCACCATGTAGTATGCTGATGAAGGCAATGTGTTAATTAGTCAAATAAGATTCATCTTTAAATATAAGGGTGTGTATATATATGTATATATATACAATGCTCATATATTTATATGGGTGATATAGATGCACACACATATACATATGTGTATATAAATATGTGTGTATATAAATATATGTATATATTCACATGTGCATACATATGTTTGGGTTTTAGATCATCATATCAGTGGTATAAGGAAATCCAAGATTAGAAAATGCCAATTGCCAATGCGGGTCAGCCTCTATTTATAACTTTTGGTCATAGAGTATTGCCTAGAATAGCATGGAAAGCATGAGCAACAGTCAGATGAGTCAGAGGGAGGACTTGAACTCAGGTCTTATTTATCATAGGATCATAAATTTCAAGTTGGAAGTGACCTTAGGAGTCATCAAATCCAACCCTATTATTTTGAAGATGAGGAAATTGAGGTACAGAGAGGTTAAATGACCTTTACATGGTCATGTAGCTAATAAATATCTGTGATAAGATTTGAATGCAAATCTTGCTGGTTCTAAGAAACTATACCCCAGTACCTCTACACACCCACACCCACACCCACACACACCCACACCCACACCCACACCCACACACACAGAGACATATACGCACACACACATTATGAAATACATGCAGTTATCTATTATATATGGTGCAGTTAGTTGCCACAGTGGATCAAATACCAAGCTTAGAGTCAGGAAAACCTTAGTTCAAATATAGCCTCAGACACTTACTAACTCTGTGACCCTGGGCAAGTCACTTAACCCTGTTTGCCTCAGTTTCCTCAGTTTTAAAATGAGCTTAAGAAGGAAATGGCAAACCACTTCTGTATCTTTACCAAGAAAACTCCAAATGGGATCACAAAGAATGTGACATGAATGAAAAACAGCTAAATTATATATTACATGTAAGGAGTGGTCTCAAGGAACTAATGTACTTTTTAGAGGTGCTATGCATATAGAAGAGAGAACATTTTAAAGTAATAGAATCAGTTTTAGAGATGTAAGCGACCTTAGTGGTCAACTAGTACAACCCTTAATTTTATAGATGATGACACAGGATACCCAGAGAGTTAAAAGTGATTTATCCAAAGTCACACAGGAAATAAGTGTCAGGGCTGAGACTCAAGTGGAGGTTCTCTGGTTCTGTATCTCTGGTTTTGAACCTTAGCTATATCATATGTTAGCCACATGACCTTGACAAAATCCCCTCATTGAACCCCAGTTTTTAAAATATTTTGGTCTTTATTAATTTGTTTACTTTTAGTTTACAAGATTCAGTTCCACAATTCCTTGAGTTTCAAATTTCCTCCCCCTCCTTCTCCTCCTCCCCTCCCCCCCCATGGCAGCATATTATCAAAGATAGGATCTGCAAATACTTTCACATTAGACATTAGTCAGGTTATAAAAAAGGATTGTATCAGATGGAATTAAAAGTGGTAAAGAGGAAACAAAACCAAACAAGAAAAAGAAAAAGATCAGGTAGTTCACTTCAATCTGGATTCAAACTCAGTTCTTTCTAGTTCTTTCTCTGGATATAGACATCTCTCTCCATCATGAGTCTTTTGGGGTTGACTTATAACACTTCACTGCTGAGAAGAGTCCAGTCTATCAAAATTGATTTTCACATACATTTTGTCTGTAATTATGTACAAATTTCTCCTGGTTCTACACCTCTCACTCAGCATCAGTTCGTATAAGCCTCTCCAGGTAAATATGAAGTCCATCTGCTCCTCGTTTCTTATAGAACAATAGTATTCCATTACATGCATATACCCACAATTTGTTCAGCCATTCCCCAATTGATGGGCAACCCCTTAATTTCCAATTCTTTGCCACCACAAAAAGAGCTACTATAAATATTTTTGTACATATGGGTCTTCCTCCCACTTCTGTGATCTCTTTGGGATACAAGCCAAGAATTGGTATTGCTGGGTCAAAGGGTATGAAATTATTTATAGCCCTTTGGGAATAATTCCAGATTGCTCTCCAGAATGTGAACCCCAGTTTTCTCACTTGTAAAATGGGACAGTAATTTTTCTCTACTATCTGCCTCTGGATTATTGTGACAGAAGTGCTTTATAAACCTTAGCATGTCATGGTAATATCAGCTGTTTTTTATGTCAATATTACTGTCATTATGGGGAGAAAATTACTATTAAGTGATGTAGAAGTGAGTCTAAGTTTCTTAAGATTATACAACTAGGGCACCGTCACAGCAAGCACCCCAAGCATCCCCAGGGTTTGCTGCTAATACAGGTTCTTGGATCTGCTTTGATAAAGGAAAGCAACTCAAAATGGGTTAACAAGCTTACTTTAATCAGTCAAACATGTATCGTTTACCTAGTTCAGGGGAAAGAGGTCAGCACCCCTAACTTCAGAATATACAGACAGAATTATCAAGACAGAAACAGATCAAGTAGACAGCTTTCCAAACTGTCCAACATCCATACCAAATCAACATCTGGGTTTCAACATCTGGGTTTTTCAAAGCCGGGGGGCTCTGGACAATGGCTTCCCAGAATCCAGATCAAATCACAGAACACTTCTCAAAGTGAGCCCCAGAAACAAAGCTACACATCAGGGCTTATATAGCCTTCTCCTGGCTCAGAGAATGTAACAACCTTATTGATTCACTGGCCAATCAAGAAGTATCTACTGAAAAACAAGCCTCCCACCCCAGGCTCCAGGTGCACATTAGCCTAGGGGCAGGGAAGATCTTTAAATTTACATTTCCTTTACAGGCACAAATTCCAAGATCCTAAAAAATCCAAGAAGGTTTTGAGTGGTGTCTCATCATTATGGAGGGTATATCTTATGGGTGAGGACTACTTTAAGAAAGGTCAGAGGTTTATCACAGGATTAGTTACATAGATGCATTTTATATTAGCAAAATATTTTTAGGAATTAATTAACTTTTAGTTTTCCATATTTGCTTTATGATATTTTGAGTTGTAAATTCCCCCCCCTCAGTTTTCCCCTCCTCAAGATGGCATGCAATCTGACATAGTCTATGATCATATTAAACATATTTCCACGTAAGTCATGTTGTAAAAGAAGAATCAGAACAAAAGAGAAAAACCATGAGAAAGAAAAAAACAACAACAAAAGAAAGAGAAAATAGTATGCTTTGATCTGCTTTCAAACTCCATAGTTCTTTCTCTGGATGTGGATAGTGTTTTCCATCATGTGTCTTTTGGAATTGGCT
>NW_027185655.1:85352836-85358954 GCF_028583685.1 Petaurus breviceps papuanus | reverse complement strand
TCTGGATGTGGATAGTGTTTTCCATCATGTGTCTTTTGGAATTGGCTTAGATCATTGCATTGCTCAGAAGTGTTAAGTCTAAAAATGTTGGCATGATGTTAAGGGAATTTGAAGATCTTCCCTGGTAGTTAATAGGCACATAGAACCCTGGCCCAGAGTTAATAAGGCTCTGGGCTATAGGGAGTTTCCAAGTTAGTGCTAAGGTAGAGAATTTTCAAACTCCTTGGCACTCAGCCAATCGGATGCCAAATCTTTGTTATGAATTCTGAGAAGTTAGTGTTTTGCTTTCAGGGTTCACTTATGAGAAAAATCTTTTGCTTTCCTGGTCAAGACTCTGAGTAGCTTTATGTAAAGAGCCCCTGACTGCTTAGATGTCTCTGCTCCTTCAATCTAGTGATGTATGGAAAGTGTATATATTGCTATGTTCAACAGCTGGAAACCCATCTCTTTTTATTTGTTTCAATTTCTCTGCTTGTATATTCTCTGTTCGTATTTTATCCAAGTTCAAGGTGCTGAACTTTCCCCTGAAGTAGTGAATGTAATTAAAAGAAGATTGTTGATTCCTTTAAGGTTGCTTTCCTTCAATAAAGCAGATCAAAAGAACTTCTGCTATCAGGCCATCCTGGGTGTGTTGGGGTGCTTGCTGTTGGTCATTTCACAATGTTGCTATTACTATGTACAATTTTCTCTTGGTTCCGGTCATTTTGCCCAGAATCAGTTCATACAAGTTTCTCCAGGGTTTTCTGAGAGCATCCCACTCATCATTTCACATAGCACATTAGTATTCCATTGCAATCACATACCTCAACTTGTTCAGCCATTCCTCCGTTGATGGGCATCCTCTCCATTTCCAATCCTTTGTCATAAGAAAAGAGCTGCTATTACGATTTTTTTTCACGTATTTGTCCTTTTTTTTTTTAATCTTTTTTGGAATATAAATTTAATAGTGGTATTGCTAGGTCAAAGGGTACGCACTGTTTTACAACCCTTTTGGGCATAGGTTCAAATTGTTTTCCATAATGGAGTCCACAACTCCACCAACAATGCATTAGCATTTCAATTTTCCTACTTCTCCAACATTTATCATTTTCCTGTTTTGTTATGTTAGTCATAGATTAGCATAATGCTTAAAAAAGTGGTTATGATCAGCATCCATAAAAAGAATATCTCACATGGACAATGTTGCATATTTTAAAAATAGTATAGGATGATTATTTTATATACAAGTAGGATGTAAGACAATGGAGATATCTGGTCTCATTTGTATTATCTGCTGCTGCTTTCAAATAATAAAACATCTTTATTCTGAGTCTTTTCTTTCTTCCTTATAATGCTATAGTTGACTAGTTCACTCCTTTATGGTATGTAACTGTCTTATTTGTTTTTATTATTTTGTTATTATTATTATCATGGAACTTTTCCCTCATATTATTGTTGTTGTTGTTCAGTTGTTTTAATTCAATTGTTTAATTCTGGGCCAGGGTTCCATGTACCTATTAACTACCAGGGAAGAATAATAGGGTCTAACTATTTGTGACCCTATTTGGGGTTTTCTTGGCAAAGATACTGGAGGATCTTTCCTTCTCCAGCTCATTTTACAGATGAGGAAACTGAGGCAAACAGGGTTAAATGACTTGCCTGGGATCAGTCAGTAAATATCTCAGGTCAGATTTGAAGTCAAGAAGATGAGTCTTGGGGCAGCCAGGTAGCACAGTGAGTAAGAGCACCAGCTCCAGTGTTGAGAAGACCTGGAGATCGAATCCCGGGCTCAGACACTTAGCACTCACCCAGAAACATGTGGCCATGTAACCTTGAGCAAGTTACTTAACCCGAATTGCTTAGGGGTGGCCAGGTGGCTCAGCGAGTAAGAGCACTGGCTCCAGTGTCAGGATGACCTAGATCAAATCCGGGCTCAGATACTCAGCACCACACCCAGAAATAATAACTGGCCGTGTAACCTTGAGCAAGTTATTTAACCCCAATTGCTTAAAAAAAAAAAAAAAGAAGATGAGTCTTCCTGATCCAAGCTCAGGGCTTTATGCACTGTGCTACCTAACTGCCCCACCTCTGTTATGAGGAAGCTATACTTAGTAGGTAGTAAGGTATAGTGGAAAGAGCCCTGGAGTTTACACTTCAGTTTGAATACTTGTCCCTTGAGTGAGTAGCATCTTACTGACCATCCAGTCCATCCCTTTCATGATACTGATGTAGAATCAAAAGCCAAAGGAGACTCAGTGACTTGCCTATGGTTTATGTAGTAAATGTGAAAGGTAGTACTTGAACAGGATTCAACTGACTTCAGGGTTATGCACTATATCACCTAGCTACCCTTAACACTTAAAGAATGCTTACTGTATGCTTAACATTTGATAATTCTTATATCATTTGAGCCTTGGGAGATAGGTATTATTATCTCTATTTTACAGTTAAAGAAACTGAAGCAAACAGGAGTTAAATTACTATCCTAAGATGGCATAGCTAGTAAATATCTGAGGCTGGATTTGAATTCAAATCTTCCTGACTCCAGGCTCTGCTATCTGTCCATTCTGCCACCTAGATTGCATGTGGCCTCCTCTTAGGCTTCAGTTTCCTCCTCCCTAAAATGAGACAATTGGACAAGATTGGACTTAGGGGTGCCTGCTAACTTTAAGTCTTTTGTAAACTATGACCTGTTGCTCTGAATACTGAGTCTTAAGAGATGAAATCAGGTGGCTAGGTGGCACAGTGAGTAAGTGCCAGTCCCGGAGTTGGGAGGACCTGGGTTTGGTTCTGGCCTCAGACACTTAACACCCATACAACAACAACAAAAAAACTATCCATGTGACCTTGGGCAAGTTATTTAACCCCAATTTCCCTCCAAAAGGAAAAATAAAAGAGATGAAATCTTTATAGATCTTTTCAATATCTCTGGGATACTAGGGATAAAGCCACTTAGGTGAAGCAGTGTATAGCATACTGGGCCTAAAATAAAGAAAATCTGAGTTCAAATATGGCCTCAAATATTAGCTTTGTAACCCCAGGGCAAATCAGTTTACCTCTTCCTTATTTTCATCAACTGTAAAATAGGATTAATAAGAGCACCTACCCTCCAGTATGTTGTGAAGATCAAATGAGATAATATTTGTAAAATGCTTAGCACGATGCCAGGCCATAGCAGGCACTTTAGAGAAGCTTGTTTCTTTCCTACCTTTCCCATTTCCCTTCCTCTTCCTTCATTTTCCACAAGGTGGCAACAGAATTGAAAGTTACGGACCTGTAGAAAAATCTTTTCACTTCCCTTCAATTAATGCCATAGAGTTGAAAGTTAAGGTTGGCTGCAGCTACTCCTTCTGGCATTGTGTGCTTGGATTTAATGAGATCTGAAGTGTTTTATGGAGCCATTACCAGCCTGGTATTCTGTGTAGGAGATATGGTTTGGCCACCTTCCACAGCACTGGGCAGGCTGGAGCCAAGTGAAGATGAGCTTCTCCTGGTCTTATTTACACAGTCTGTTTGATGTTCACGTGCCAAGTGAATTTGAACACTTCTGACAAGTGTAGGATTGACACCCCTGGAAATCTGGGCAGCAAATGTGAAGAATCAAAAGGTTCCTCTCTATGTGACATTATTTTGGGTGATGGTCAGGGAGAAAAGCCAATGTGAATTTCCCTTGTGTGGTCCAGGGATGAGAGAATTAAATGACTTGGAGGTGGAAGTGATCGTTTTGGGAATTTGTAAATAGAGCAGAATTTGGTGTCTTATAGAAATTGCCACTTATGTTTTGTTGTTGTTGCTGAACATTTTGATTTTTGGAATGGACCTGTGATTTTTTTTAAAGCAATTAAAATTAAAGGTTAAGTAACTTGCTCAAGGTTACACGGCCAGTTATTTCTGGGTGTGGTGCTAAGTATCTGAGCCCGGATTTGATCCCCAGGTCATCCTGACACTGGAGCCAGTGCTCTTACTCGCTGAGCCACCTGGCCTCCCCTGGACCTGTGATTTAATTGGCATGAGGAATTCTCAAGAAGGACATGCCCTTTAACAAAGCATGCTCTGAAACGTAAAGGTTAGAGAATTCCCAGAGGGAATAAGGGGCCAAGTGACTTGTCTCAGGTCACACAATCAATGGGCATCAAAATTTAGACAATCAGATCTTTCTGTATTCACTGTCAAGCTCTCTCTCTTCTTCCACATAGTTAATAATTATTTAACAACAACTATACAACTCCTATACCCTGACCCAGTATACACTATGACTAATGTCCCCAATATGGTTAGATATTCCCAAATTAAAGTATCAAACAGTCAGAATTTTATTCTGAACCAGGCTAGATGACATAAAAATGTCATCAGAAAGATGACATAGGCAGCCTCCTTTCATAATATAATATGAGGGCCACCAAGAAAGCCTGTTATTCTCATCTCTGCCCATGCCTCCCCCCCCCCACAAAATCACCTCACCCAACTAGTGCATTTCTATATTTATGCAATGAGAGCTTTAGTCCTTTGACTTAAGTCAAAGCAGGACTTTGTTTGCTTTGAGAATGTGAATGCTCCTTGTAAGTGATAGCACATTCAACCTTATTAAGTGTTCATACCTGAGTTTATCACCTCCTTTTCTGATGGAAGGTTTTGGTAAAACATGGAAAAGAAAGTAGGAGGATACAGGAAGAAGGGTGGGAAGAGGAATAGAAAAAGAGTGCTGAAAGCATCCACATTTCAGTTATACTTCAGTCAGGTGGTTTAGTGGACAGAGTCAAAAAGATTTGAGTTCAAATCCAGTCTCAAATCCTTTTTAGCTGTGTAATCCTAGGTGATTACTTTGCCACTGTTTACCTCTGTTTCCTCAGCTATAAAATGAGTGAACTTGCTATGAGGTAATATTTGTAAAGTGCTCGGTACAATGGCTGATAGTGTACATACCAGATGCTATATAAATACTTATCTCCTTCCTCCTCCTCCTCCCCTCCACAGACCCAAGGAATACTTGGTATGCATAGGTTTAATCTGAAGTAGACACAGAATTGTTTTGTTTGCACACAACAGGGATCTGAACTCTCTGTCTAATCTGTACTTAAAGATCTGAGAATTCTCTTCTGAGAGTGGTGTTCAGAATTTCTCCTCCTTGGGAAGTTTCAAGTAAATTTAGGAGGCTGAGGAATAGAATATATATTCTTTTTTTTAAAGCAATTGGGGTTAAGTAACTTGCTCAAGGTTACATGGACAGTTTTTTTGTGTGTGTGTGTGGGTGTTAAGTATCTGAGGCCAGAACCGATCCTGGGTCCTCCCGACTCTAGGGCTGGCGCTCTTACTGTGCCACCTAGCCGCCCCTAGAATATATCTTCTATAACCCTCTACAGAATGGTCCATAATCCAGAAAGCAATTGCCCTTTCTTGGGGTTCTCCAGGTGAGGATCACTGGAAGAGTGAACACCTTCCTTTGGCCTGCCTGGAAAACAAAGCATTATCGTCATCATCATCATCATCATCATTATTTATGTAGTCTTTTAAGGTTTGCAAAACTCTTTGCATAAGTCATCCAAGTTGACCTTCACAACAACCCATGAGTTAGGTGCTGCTATCTAATGGGGAAATATTTATAAAGTGTCTTGCATAGTGCCTGACACATAGTAGACCTATATAAATGTTAGTTGTCGATATTATTATTAATCATTCTAACTTTATAGATGCAGAAATTGAGGCTGAGAGAGGGTGAGTGACTTGCCCAGTGTTGGGCAGTTAGTAAATGCCTGAGAAAGGAATTCAGATCTTCCTGACTATAATAAGGTCACCTCACTGCTTTTGATATATATTCAACAGGACTGAAATTTTCCTGAAGCTCCAAATGTTCCTGGGTTGTCCTGGATCTTTTCAGATCTGTCACACAAACTAAGCAGTGATCTCTCTGGGGCATAACCAAAATTCATTACTCCAAGGCTGCCAGGAGAAGCTGCTCTGTCACATTTTTCTTTTCTTTCCAATAACCCTAGTGGAGAACTGAAGGACAGCTGGTAGTCTTCTTGGTAGTACCAGATTGTCAGATCACAAGGCTTTTTCATTCTGGTCCTATCATTTCTCATAGTGTGTGTGTGTGTGTGTGTGTGTGTGTGTGTGTGTGTGTGTGTGTGTGTGTGTGTGT
>NW_027185655.1:85325705-85352826 GCF_028583685.1 Petaurus breviceps papuanus | reverse complement strand
TGTGTGTGTGTGTGTGTGTGTGTGTGTGTGTGTGTGTGTGTGTGTGTCCCAAACCAGATGCATGTACTATGTGGAGTATAAAACTGTTCAGTCTTCATGTACTTAACTCCAGTCAGGAAAATGGTTTCATACCTCCCCTAAATACTGTTGCTTTCTACCCCTTGCAGTTTCCATTATTATAGCTTACAATTATTACAATTACATTATTATAGCTTAGAAAATCTAGAAGATTTTCTTCTAGAATTATTTCCTAACCTAGAATCCAGCTGTAGGGCTTAATGACTAAGAGTTCTGCATGTATTTTTAGTATACACTGACCAAAAATAGAAATGAAGAAAGACTTGATAAATTATTTTTTCTTTCTATAGAATAGTTTTGTTGTTGTTGTTGTTGTTAGCATGTAACTGGACAACTTGGTAGAATGGAAAGAGAACTGACCCTGGGTTCTGGAGACCTGGGTTCTTTTTTTTTTAAACAATTGGGGTTAAGTAACTTGCTCAAGGTTATGGCCAATTATTTCTGGGGCCCGGGTTCGATCCCAGGTCATCCCTACTCTGGGGCCGGTGCTTTTACTCACTGCACCACCTGGACACCCCTGAGACCTAGGTTCTTGTGTGGGCTTTCCTAAAGTGCCTTACAAACCTTAATGTACCATGCTAAGTCAGTTTTTCTTATTAATAATTAGCTGTGTGACTTTTAGATCAGACTCCCTTAGTCATTTTTTTTCCCCTGTGGGAAAAACCCATTTGAAATAGGAAAAGAAAATGAATTAGATAAGGTGTAGGAAATCTTTATGGTCTTTACACAAATTACTAAGATGCTTACATATGGCCAATTTAAAGAATCAGATGTATCTTTACACTGCCAACTTCAAGGGCCACTTGACAGGCCTGAAAAAGCCCCTATACACAGTGTTGGTAAAGCACACCTGAGCAGACCTGTAACATCATCCCACTTCTAGACCTCAGTCTTCCAAATCTTATCCAAAGCTCAGCCGTTAGGCTCTCTGAAAAGGAAGGTGGGGACTCATCAGCATGCTGGAAGTCAATATGTTTGCTTCCAAGTGTCAAAGGGGTAACAACAAAATTAATGACATTCTCTCTAGTCAGCAAAAGTTGTGTCATAAGTTAAAATGGTCTCTTTTAACTTGCATAGCAAGCCAAGAGATCTTCTGTGGGGATATTACCCTCAGAACTAAGCTTGGGAGCAAAGGGGATTCAATGGACAAGTTGGTATGAAATGGGAAGTGATGTTCAAATCACTGATGGGGAAGATTAGTTCAAAATTTAACAAGAAATTCTTCCCTATTCCCAAATGCATTCCTCCAGAAAAGTCTTTTTGAGACTTACTTCACTGCTGACAAGCCTAATCAGAGGATCAAGCATCCTTGTAGTTCTTTAAGTTTTTGCAGCACATATTGCCACATTCCTGCTCCTGATCTCCATGTAAATAAGGTGGTAGAATAGGCTCTTCACTATGGTGCTTAGGGGACCTGGCCTCCAAATGGGATCTCAGGTTGTTCACAAAATCCATCTAATCAGGTTAAGAAAGATAATTATCCCAAATTAATGTGATTTCTGATGATTCACAGGAACTGTTATTCCTCTCCCAGTTTCTTAGCAACAGGAAAAACCTACAAGACTCATTTTAAATATCTTTATTGCATCTCAGAATCCTAAAACCCAACAAGGATCAGATGGTTAAGGGAAGGGTTCCTACATAGAATCTATGTAAACTAGGAAACTTGGGGAAAAGAAATGGAACCTTCGATTAAATATGCACATAGAAGTCTTCATTAAGTATCTATACACCATGCTGCAAAGCATTGGCACCAGGAGATTCAGCAGCATGGATTTTATCTTTTCCTGAAAGAAGGGGTTGAAAGAGCTCTACACTTGAAATTCAGATTTTTTTCCAAGGCAGTTAAAGAGTAATACTAATAATAATAATATTAACAATCACAACTATTTATTATCATCATTATTATAACTGCCATTTACATAACATTTTAAGATTTGCAAATTGCTTTGCAAATTTAGTGTCATTTCATCCTTATAACAATCCTGGCAGGGGGAGTAAATGCTACTATTATGCATATTTTACAAATGAGGAAGCTCTGGCAAATAGAAGTTAAATAACTTACCCAGGGTCATACAATTTTGAAGGAATTGATTCAGAATTTGAACTCAAGTCCTGACTCCAAGTCCAGTATTTTATCTATTATGTCACATAGCTTCCTCTGAGGACTAGCTTGACAGAGTTTGCTATCCCATCTAATAGTTGACAGTATTACTCATAGCAATATCTTATAAATGTCTACCCCTAATGTAATGCATAGTATCACAAATAAAAAGAGTATTTATACATTGAGATTGGTCACCTGCTTGAATACTAAATAAGTGATCAAAGAGGATGTCTTTTTCCTTAAAGAGGAAAATTCAACATTAAGGATGTTTATGGATTTATAATTTTCCTTCTCTTCTGGTATTTTCTCCTCTCCTTTTCTTTTCTTTTCACAGGTTATTTTCAGATTGTTCAATGACAAATCACCACAGGAAGGAAAATAATTTTTAGGATACAAAATTTGTTTATATAGGTGACACAATGGATAGAATATTGGATTTAGAACCAGGAAGATCTGAATTACAACCCTGAATCTGATATTCCCTATCTGTGTGACCCTGCATACCTCACTTAATGTTTATATGACTCAGTACCTGGGTGTAGCAGCAAGCACCCTAGAATCCCCAGGATGGCTGCCAACACAGGTTCTTAGATCTGCTTTGCTTAAAAGAAAGCAACTCAAAATGGGTTAAAAATCTTGCTTTAATTAAATATATGTCATTTACCTAGTTCAGGGGAAAAAGTTCAGCACCCTGAACTTCAAAGAATACAACCAAGTTACAAGCAGACAACAAATACAGAGAAATATCAGCAGACAACCTTCCAACTGTCTGACCATTACATCTATACCTAGTCAGTTACCAGAGAGGGAAGCACCAACATCTGAGTTTTCAAAGCCAGGGGGCTCAACGGCTGCCCAGAGTCTTGTCTGGTCAAATCATACAACTCTTATCAAAGTGAGCCCCAAAACACAATCTCACATCAGGGTATATACAGCCTTCTCCTGGCTCAGAGAATGTCACAACCCTCTTGACCCACTGCCCAATCACAAAGTATCAAGGTGTGGGCATTCATCAAAAACAAGCCTCCCTCCACAGGCTCCAGGTGACCACATTCAGTCTATTAGGGGGTAGAGTATATTTTCAAATCAAGGAAGGTTCTCAGAATCACTTAAGCCTATCAAAGGGCCTAGGGGCAGGGAAGATCTTAAATTCCCATTGCCATAACACTGGGTAAGTAACTTAATTTTTATCTGACTTAGTTTCCTCAATAGGCAAAAATGGGATAAAAATAGCATCTACTTCCTAGGGTGTTGTGAAGATAACATAGCATATTGGTAAAGGGCTTAAAATGCTTATTTCCCTTCTTTCTATCCTTTTTCCTTGTTTCATTCCTTCCTTTCTCTTCTTTCTTCCCTCCCTCCCCATACCATTTCTCCCTCCTTTCCTTCCTTCCTTCTTTCCTCCCTCCCTTCCTTCCTTCCTTTATTCTTTCCTTCCCTTCTTCCTTTCTTCACCTCTCTTGATGTGAGGCCCCCTGTGATAACATGAGGTGGTATTTATAAAGTGCTTTTCAAACCTTAAATGACTATGTACTTGCTAACTGTCATGTTGTTTTTATTGTTTTTATTATTTTATTTAACTTTTTGTCCATTCAACATACTTTAAATGCCTGTTCTTTGCCAGTTGCTATGCCATACAGTAGCAATACAAAACAAAAAAACAGAAAAGTCTGCCCTCAAGGACCTTATATTTTACTAGAAACATTTGCATTGTTACAGAATTTTCAAGACTCTTGAAGTGTTTTCTTCACCACATTCTTGTGAATTAGTTGGTAAAAGTTTGATTATACCCATTATATAAGTAATGAAACCATGAACTCTTCCATTGCTACCTCACTTGTACTCTCCAGTTAACAAAGAGTACAATATTCAATAGTAGCCTACTTTTTCCCTTTTAAAACAAAACACAAAACCCCCAGAACTATTCAAGATATTTTACTCTATAAATTATTTTCTTATTTTCCTCCAAATTCCCCATTTGGTACTTTTATAGAGTAAGTTTCCAAATTAAACTGTATTTCCCGCTGTTTCATTTCAGGATCTGAATTTGAAAGAGACAAGGGAAGAAACTTTCATAAGCTGCATAATTCTGTTCAGAGAAAGTTGCGTTAGAACTGCCTGGGATAGAAGGAGGAGGGAACAGTTCAATGTGATAAACAATAGAGATAATATCCAACTGATGAGAAGGAATTGCAGACTTGCTGCTGAGACCTGAAATGATTTTTCACCAATAGTGGGTTCTTAATGGCCTTTTTTGAGCACCAGGGGCAAGTAAGGGCTTTGTGAGGGAACATATAAGAATGCACTTTATTTTCCCAACCAAAATCTCAAATTTTGGATGATTAGGGCCATGGTTAAAAAGACATATATCTTCACCCTTGTTTCCTGGTGATTTGTTATTTTGAAAGGCAGCACTGGCTCTGTAAAAATTTGTTCTTTGATATGTACCTATTTCTTTTGGCAAGAAATGTAATTTTACATGCAAAAATATGAATATGATCATTGTTATTACTATTTTGAATACCTCTAGAGTAATCACAAAGTGTTAAGTTCTATAGATTCCAGAGTTGCTATCACCTGGCTCACACCAGGATTTGTTTTATCTGTCCTATTGCCTACTTTGGATTTTGGAGATACCATGTAGATGGGGAACAAAAGCAACATGGTGGGGAGGGACATTAAGTAATGAAGGACTGTTTGTGTTTAAATCAAAAAAGATTTGCAGCATTTAGTTCAGTGTCATTACATTTCACGATTTATTTATTGAATACCTCTGTGTGTTCAACATTTGTCCCAGATACAGTGAAGGATAGCCAAGAAGTATGATACATTGCCTTCAAGGAGTTTGTATTCTTTGGTAGCAACTGAAATTGAAGTTCTTCATAATAATATCACACTATGTGATTAATTGCTAAATTTTTGTGTTGTAGCTGGTAAATGTTGTAGGAGTTTGGAAAGGGGGCAGTATTGTCAATATGAGGCAGTATTGTTAAATAAAGACTTTTTTGGACAAACTTAGAGCCAGATAAAAACAAATGCTTTTTCCTTTCATTTATTACAAAGGTCAGGGACTATGGTATGTTGTTGTTGAGTCATTTTCAGTTGTATCTGACTCTTTGTGAACCCATCTGGGGTTTCCTTGGCAAAGATATTAGAGTGGTTTACTATTCCTTCTTCAGCTCATTTTACATATGAGGAAATTAAGACAAACAGGTTTAAGTGACTTACTCAGGGTCACATAGCTAATATGTATCTGAGGTCAAATTTTAATTCAGGAAAATGAGTCTTCTGGATTCTAGGCATGGCACTTTATCCACAGTGCTGCCTAGCTGCCCCACCATGAGTATAGAATATTGTATATTCTGACAGACACAGTTGATATATTAGCTAATTTTTTTTTGCCAAAGTGCTCTTTAAAATCTTTGTTTTAAAATCTGTGTAACCATTGATGGTTTGGTTATCTTCCTATGGCATTCTTGACTGTAGCCCTGCACTGGAAAATAAATCCTTTTCCTCTAGCTCTTTTCCCATATTCTTTTCATTTAAATGATAATGCTTCTATACAATAATAATTAGTATATACTTGCATATGCATGAAATCAATGACACTTTAGCAGAACATTCACTATAACTTTCATAAGCAAAGAAATTTAAGGTAAAAAAAAATAGTTCAGTTTTCCTGAGAGAGATTAAGTTCACTGCTCAGCATCATCAGGGAGTTGAGATTTGAAATTTGTAGTTGGCATCCATTGTTTCTTTGCATTTTCAAGAAACCTGTTCTCCTACAAAAGAAAGTAAATTTCTAATAAATTTCCTTCATGTATGCATGAACAAAGCATCTCCTACTTTGACAACACAGTTTCAAGTCCTAGGATGACAAGGACAAAACCAAATGAAAAAGGGAATGGTCCCTTTCATCAAAGAAGTTAATTCTACTGGAAGGAAGTAGCATATATGTTGATGATTAAATGGTAACTATATGCATACGAAGTAGAAAGAACACAATGGTGGATGGATGATAGAGCAATAATAACTGAGGGGATTAATATGCAGTGGGTTCTCTGAAAGCTGACACATCAAGTCTTAATAAATGGCTTGTGGGTTATGTGAAAATTTCAAGCATCCTTGTAAAGTTCCCATTCCTTCCTAGCCATCAAAACATCAAAAGGCATTCTAATTAAGGTTCCCTTCTCTCCTTTTTTTCTTCCTTCCTCACTCTCTCCCTTCTTTCCTTCCTTCCTTCTTCCCTCCCTCCTTTTCTCCCTCCTTCCTTCCTTTTGTTCTTTTACCTTTCCCCTCCCCTTCCCTTCTGAGATTTTCAAATCCTGTCATTTTAGTTTTTTTAATGACATTCTTCTATATTCATTAATGTATAGCTACTCCATATGGCAGAGATAAAGAGCCAGTGTAAGCTATAAAATAACTTTAAGGTTTGACATGTTTGCTAGACTCCAGGGGCTAATAATCTGAATGAAGACACATGACATGAATATATTGCAAGACAGGCATTTTTTCAGGCTTGAACATTTAGTTAACCTTTTGAAAGGAAGCAAAATTTAAGTCCCCTGCCATAGGACAACATCACTTGATCTTTAGGGTTTTCTGCCTTTTTTATTTATTTTTATTTTTTTAAAACAATTGGGGTTAAGTAACTTGCTCAAGGTTACACGGCCAGGTGTTTCTGAGTGGGTGCTAAGTGTCTGAGCCCGGATTCGATCCCCAGGTCATCCCGACAGTGGAGCCGGTGTCTTACTAGCTGTGCTACCTGGTCGCCCCTCTGCCTTTTTCAAATGACCATGTCCTTTATACCCAATTGGAGTGTAAGCTCCTCAAAGATAGGGTCTGTATCTTTTAAGCTCTGTTTTCTCAATGCCTAGAACTATTCTCTAAATATTGCGGTTATTTGTTTTTTGTTGTTGTTGTTGAGGGTCATTCCTTCAATTGTATCTTTTCTTTTCTTGATTGTGAATTTGTGATTGTGAATATACCTTCTGATATAATAATGAGGAATACTAGAAAAAGTCTGAAAGATCTCTAAAACTCTGGAGGAGGTATAAGGAGATAATGTCTCAAGCAAAATTTTGTTCATAAAGAGTGAGCTGCATTATAAATAAAGTTGAATAATGTCTCTGACTTGATAAGTTGTATAACATAGGACAAGTCACTAATTTTTCTGGGGCATAGTTTCCCTTTCTATAAAATGGGAAGGTTGTATTATATTCCTAAGGTTCCATCCAGCTCTAACATTTTATAGTGTAGATCTCATAGAAGGAGAAATTATAAGAAAGACTTAGAATGTTCCTAAAGGTATATGGCTTATTAAATTGTGATTTTTCTTAATTACTTTCTCCTTAAAGTCTGCAAACAAAATTTGGTCAACTATCCTTTGAAAGAAGAGTATTGAAAAGAAAGAACAGAAGGAATCATCTTCTGAACTTTTAAATTTTGGAGTACTGTTCAATTATTTCTGAAAATGTGAGCTTTGATTTCCAATTAATAAGTAACAGCATAATGTTGGATACTCTTTTCTTCCTGTGACTGTCATTCACAAGAAGTGGGGTTGTTTGTTTTCTGAAAAACAACATGTAGTATTTTGTTTGCCAAGCACTAATAATTGAGGCTTTGGTATTTTTTAACTTCTATAATTATAATCTAGAATTGAGGAAAAATAGAAGTGTTATATTATTAATTTAGTATCTAAAATAACAGCTTTTGGGTATATTATGTAAAATATTCATGACAACTATGTAATCATTTTCCTAACTTTTAAATTTAATAGCTCCCATGAGTTTTCATTCTTTAAATTTTGCTGAAAATTAAAGCTACGATGGGACAGCATGGAAAATTAGAGGGCACTAACAGCACCATTAGTGGAGTGCTTTTGTTCTTGTTTGCCTTGCCATCCCAGGAATTTCTCTCGTCTTTCAGAAGTACCCTATCTTTACCCTTGACATGGGTACAAATACTTTCATTATTGGTTCACTCATCACTCTTTCACCTGAAGTTAATGTATCTTCTCCTGAAATTTCCACATTTTTAGTGCAGTATATGTAAATCTTCTTGACTTAAGGCTAACATGCAAGTATTGAGTCCTCAAAAAAAGCATCATTATGTAGTTGCCACTGCTTCATCCTTTTTGGAAACTTCATTTTAAACAGATGCATTTTTTTGACTGCCAAGGTTTTTTCATTAGCCTACACTGTGCAAATTCATAAGGTATCCTTGCAGTTAATAGCAATGCATTTGTTTCCCTTTACCTGAAAGAATGGCAGTAGGCTGCCTGATAGTAAATAACTTTTCTTTTTTTTTTTTTTCGAATGCTTTATTAACTAGTGATTTGCATCATTCGTTTCCGCCAGATTTTGAGTTACAAATTTTCTCCCCATTTTACCCATGCCCACCACCCCCAAATAGCAGTCCCACAGGATATCCCCTCCTCCAATCTGCTCTCTCCCATATTTTCTCCCATACCCCTTTCGACTTTTCCAGTGGATCTCTATGCCCCAGTGCCTGTCTATCTTATTTCCCTATTACATGTAAGAGAATATTAATCATATATATATATTTGAATATTTGATTTTAAAATTTTGAATTCCAGATTCATTACATTCCTCCCTTGTCACCCACCCTTAATGGGAAGATAAGCAGTTCAGTAAGTTGTACATGTGTAGCTAATGCAAAACAATAACATAGTAGATATATTGTAAAAGACTGGTTATATTTCCCTCTCTCCTATCCCACCTCCCACTTGTTCAATTCTCTACTTTGATTCCATCCCTTTTCAAAAGTGGGTGCTTCCAACCTCCCTTCTCCCAAAACCTGCGCTCCCTTCCATCATGCCCCCTCTCCTCTCCTTCCCCCCCTACTCTGCTGGAGGTTGAGATACCCTATTTACTGTGTATTTCATTCCATCCTCAAGCCAAATTTAATGGGAATAAGGTTGACCCATTCCCTCTTGCCTTCCTATTCTTTCCCTCCATTGTAACCATTTCCTCTTGCCTCTTCTATATGGGATAGTTTACCCCATTCTGTCTCTCCCCATCTCCTCTCATTATATTACTCTCTCACCTCTTAATTTCACCTTTTAACTATCATCTCTTCCTGTTAAATTGGTCCTGTGCCCTCTATCTATGTATACCTATAACATATATACACACATTAACATATGTATTGATATGCCCATATAACTTCATATATAGACATATATATAGAATATTTATATGTATATATATACATATATATATACACACACACAGATATATTCCCTTTAAATACTGAGAAAAGTTTTATAAGTTACAATTATTGTTTTTCCATGTAGGAATGTTAATAGTTCAACTTTGATAAGTTCCTTATGATTTCTTTTCCCTGTTTACCTTCTCATGCTTCTCTTGCTTCTTGTATCTGAATGTCAAATTTTCTATTCAACTATGGTTTTTTCAGCAAGAATGCTTGAAAGTCCTCTATTCTATTGAATGACCATATTTTCCCCTGAAACATGATACTCAGTTTTTCTGTGTAGGTGACTCTTGGTTTTAATCCCAGCTCCTTTGACCTCCAGAATATCATATTCCAAGCCCTTTGATCCCTCAGTGTAGAAGCTGCCACATCCTGGGTTATCCTGATTGAGTTTCCACATGTTAAAATTGTTTCTTTCTGGCTGCTTGTAATATTCTCTCCTTAATCTGGGAATTCCAGAACCTGGCTATAATATATCTAGGAGTTTTCTTTTTGGGATCTTTTTCAGGAGGTGATTGGTGGATTCTTTCAACCTCTGTTTTGCCATCTGGTTCTAAAACATCAGGGCAGTTTTCTTAGAGATCTTCCTGGAGGATGATTTCTATGTTCTTACTTTGATTATGGCTTTCAGGTAGTCCAATAATTTTTTCAATTATCTCTCCTGGGTCTATTTTCCAGGTCAGTGATTTTTCCCATCCCATGAGATATATGCCTTCTATTCTTTCATTTGTTTGGATCTGTTTAACAGCATCTTGATTTCTCAAAAAGTCATTAGCTTCCATTTATTCCATTCTAATTCTGAAGCAATGATTCTCCTCATTGAGCTTTTAAGATTCTTTTTCCATCTGACAAATTTGGCTTTTTAAGGCTTTCTTCTCCTCATTGGTTTTTCAGCCTCTTTTGCCATTTGAGTTAGTCTATTTTTTAAGGTGTTATTTTCCTCAGTCAGGCTGTTGGCTCTCATTTCATAATTTTCTTGCATTGTTCCCATTTCTCTTCCCAATTTTTCCGCCACTTCTCTTATCTGCTTCTTAAGGTCCTCTATGGGCCATAACCAGATCGTATTTTCCTTTGAAGCTTTTGGTGCAGGATTTCTGACTTCACTATCTTCTTCCTGTTCCATGCTTTGCTCCTTTTTGTCCCTGAAATAAGAGTATAATGTTGTAATCTTTTGTCTGCTTTGTTTACTTTGCCCGGTGATGTCGCCCCTCAGTAACTTTTTGCCACAGTAGGACTGTGCCACCAGACAGAGGATCTTTCATCCCAAACGCTGGGGTTTTCTCTGCTTCTGGAGGTATTAAATGGGTGCCCTATCTGAGGTCTCCACATGCTCTGGCAAGCTGGACACACCAGGACCTCCACCCTAGACTTCAATCCAGATCCAAGAAGGTCAAAGCAAGAAAGATGACCCCATCAGACTGGTGCTTAGTCCCCCTACACTCTGCAGGCCAGGAGCTGAAGCTGCCAGGTGGCCCTGGCTTGCTGTGTTGGTGTCTCAGCAGCTTCTCCCCCTGGGGGGCAAAAGCCACACACTCCCACTTACTTGCTCCCAAAATCCAGAATGCACTTACCTCTCTCTTTGTCCTATGTGTTGATAATTCTGGAAACGGCCACAGCTTCTGCTGATCCAGATTCCTTCCTGCCTATAGCTGGTCTGGGGCTAAAGCCTTGGCATGGGCCTAGGTTCGGCTCCCAGAGCACTGCTCTGGCCGATTCCTGCCAGCCTGCTGGGCTGTCCTCAGCGGGAGGTTAGCTTCTCTGTGCCCTTTTCTGCGTTCTGTAGCTACAAAGTTTGTTTAGAGTCCCCTTTTTACATGGATTGGGAAGGTGGAAGCTGGAGCAGTGGGGACGACCTGATTCTACTCTGCCATCTTGACTCTGCCCCTTAGTAAATAACTTTTCTATGAATTTTCTTTACATTTGATTTAAGCTAGACAGCATATTTTCAGAAAATTGAGTTGTGTTTGTAGTCATTAAGCTTTTGAGCCAGAGATACATTAGAACAATACTTTGTTAAATACTTTAACAAATTAATGTTAATACTTTGTTTGCTTACATACTAGATTGGAACTTGATTCTTCCCACTAGGAAAGATTCCTTTGGAGAAACAAGATATGCTCTATATTTTTATACATAGATAATGAGGAAATTTGCTTTACTCAATTATGCATATTTGTTACCAGATTTTTATTTTTCATTTGTGTGGTAGGGAGTATGGGAATAGAGAAGAAAAATTCTTGTTAATTTTTTAAAACAGTTAAATTTTTAAAAACTGAAATTTGATGTCTTCATGAGATTTCTTGATAGGAATCTTTACATCTTTAAGAACTTTCTTACTGGGCCTGCATTTCTGAGTTATATTGTTACCAGATTTAGTTCTAAGGAAACCCCACTTAAGTTACATCTTAATAACTTACTTTCCTGATTAAATATTTATGCAAAAATTTCTTTAAGAATCTTTTTCAGGAAATTGTAAATGTTGGAGAAAATGTGGGAAAATTGGGATGATACATTGTTGATAGAGTTGTGAACTGATTCAACCTTTCTGGAGAACAGCTTGGAACTATGCAACCAAACTGTGTATACACTTTCATCCATCAACACCACTACTAGGTGGTCATTATAAAAAAGGGGAAAAGACCTACATGTGCAAAAAGTATTTATTGCAGCCCTTTTCATGGTGGAAGAATATTGGAAACTGAGGAAATGCCCATCAATTAGGGAATGACTGATAAAAATATGGTATATGAATCTAATGGAATACTATTGTTGTGGAAGAAATGATTAACAGGCAGATTTCAGAAAATCCTGGAAAGACTTGTATGAAGTGATGTAATGTGAAATGAGCAGAACCAGGAAAACATATACAGTACCATTGTACACGGTATACATTATGTGATGATCAACCATGAATGACCCAGATCTCCTCAGCAAAACAATGATCCAAGACAAGCACAAAGGAATTACGAAGGAAAATGCTATCCATGTCCAAATAAAGAACTGATGGACTCTAAATGTAGATTAAAGTGTATTTTTTTCACTTAACTTCTTACTTCCTTATTCCTTCACTTATTCCTTTAAAAAATGTATTTATTTACTTTTAGTTTATATCATTCAGTTCCTAAGTTCCTTAAATTCCAAATTTTGTCCTCCACCCTCTCTTCCCAATCTAGTATAGTTTCTACAAATACCTTCAAATTAAACATTACATTTACTTTATTTTTCTTAAGTTTTTTTCTTTTGATCTATTTTTTCTTTCACAACTGTGACTAATAAGGAAATATTTTTTATACATGATAGCACATGTATAAACTATATTAAATTGCCTACCATTTTCAGAGGTAGGGGAGAGAGGAAGGGAGAAAACTTTGGAACTCAAAGTAAAAATGAATGCTAATGATTTTCTTGACATATAAGTGGGGAAAAATTAAATAGTATAAAAAAGAATCTTTTTTCAAGTATTTCTGAATAATGGCAATAAATTCACTTCAGTAAATAGTTATTAAATATTCCATTCAAAGCTTTATGCTAGGTATTGAGGGAGATAAAGGAGTAATTTTTTAAAAATAGTTCATTCCTATTGGAACATGAATCTAGGGAATATAAATCTAGGGGAGACGAAACATGCATAGGACTAAATATAATGCTAATTGGAATATGAGTGAAAGAGGTACAATGAGTTTGAGAGAAGGCAGAAATAAGGATTAACGACTCTTAAAAGTTCTTTTACTTCCTGGTTTTGGAAGGTACTTGGGGCAGTGTAGTTGGAATTGGCATGATTTGCAGGATTAAACTAAAGTGACACCTTCTTCATGGTACCTTTCCTATTTCCCACAGCTAGTAGTGCCCTTCCTCCAATAATTTCCTTTTATTTATTTTTATGTACTTTCTTGTGTATGCATACATATGTACATATTGTCTGCCAGTATCTTGAGGGAAAGGAGTTTTCTATATTTGTATATGTAACCTCATTACCTAGTACAGTACTTCACACAAAATAGATGCTTAATAAATGCTTGTTGATTAATTAATGCCCTTTTTTCTTCCTTTTCCTTTTTCCTCTTCCTCCTCTGCTATATCTGCATGGAACTGTAGGTGGGAGTTTATTGTCAGGGGAGAAAAAAGTATCTGTCCATAAACTCAGCACAGCTGCATCTCACTGTATAGTTATCTCTTCTACACCACTGCTTGCCCCATCAGGGTTTTGATATATTTCTGGTGGGCATAAGAAATTAAATGGGAATTTTGGGGGAGTTTTGTGGCTGCTGAAGATGAACAAAAGCCAAATTATATGCATAGTTGTATAATATCAACATATTTTATCTTTTAATGCCATAACAATTCAGACTTCTTATCTGGTAGGAAGAGAGCACCAAAAAATTTTACATGAATTTTCAAGATTGCAGGCACTATGTTAGGTGCTAAGGATATAAATACCAAAAATAAAACAATCTCTGACCTGAAATTAATGAGGATACATAGAAAATACATATACAGCTATGTACAGCATAAATATAAAGTGAATAAATTCAAATATGTTCAAAGTATCTGAATGCAAATTATTTTTGGAGGGAGGGTACAAGCTCTTAAAAGGGAAGATGAGAAATAGGCAAAAACTTCATTTAAGAAATAAGTACTTGAGCTATATTTTAAAGGAAGGGATTCTATAAAATCGAAGTAAGAAAGGTGTTTATTCCAGATATATAGAATGACCACTGTGAAAACACTGAAGTGAGCAATGGAATGTGTGTGAAGAATGGAGAGAAAGCCAAGTTTGTCAGGATCACCCAGTGGGGATTAAGAGGAGGGGGTCTGGCTCCTATTTAGTAAGCCTAGAAATATAGGTTGGGGAAGCACTGTGAATGGTCTTTAAAAGCTAAACAGAAGAATTTATATATTGTTTTAGATACAATAGGAAGCCACTGGAGTTGATTGGGGTGGGGAGGCATGTTGTCATTCTTATGTTGAAAGAAAGTAGTCTCTTTAGCTGTTGTGTGGTAATGAGAGACTTGTTCAATAAATAATCAAGGCAAGAGGAAATGTGGGCCTGAACAAAGAAAGTAGCTGTATGAGTGGAGAGAAGGCTCTAGATATGAGTAATGTGAAGGAAGAAACATTTTGATTTGGCAACTGGTTATATGTGTGAAGAGGATTGCTTTGAAGAATCTGTTGCAGGACATAGGTAAGCATCACAATGATGGGCAGGTTGAATGGGTTAAAATATGAACCGATAAAAGGTATAATCACAAAGAAATGTGCCACAGTTTTCCCCAGTTTATTTTTTTCTTTTTAATTTTAGCTTTCTTGAATTTGTTCAAAAGCTTTTAAATTGTATGGAATCAAAATTATTAATGTTATGTTTTATGATCTTCTCCTTTCCTTGTTTAACTATGAACTTTTCTATGATCCATAGATTTGGTGGGCAATTTTTTTCCACGTTTCTCTGATTTGTTTAGAATGTAAACTTTTATACCTAGGCTGTATTCACATTTGGAGTTTATCTTGGTATAACATATGTGGTACTGGTCTAAATATAATTTCTTGTATGCAGTAGTTTTTCCATTCCCAGCAACTTCTGTCAAATAGTGAATCCTTATCCCAGTAGCTGGAAGTCTCTCTGTGTATTGAATACTATTGTATCAGATATATTTGATTTTTTATGTTGTATAGATAACCTATTCCTCTGATAAATTACTTTGTGTTTTAACCAGTACCAAAATGTTTTGAAATTATTGCTTTGGTAGTTAATGACTATAATTATCTATGGCTTGATAAACCCAATACTGGAAAATAATATGGCAGCAACTAGGCACAGACCAACATCTCACACCCTATACCAAGATAAAATTGAAATGAGTACATGACTGAGACATAAAGGGTAATACTATAAGCATTTTAGGAGAGCAAGTAATAATTTTTGTATCACATCTATGGAGAAGGAAAGCATTTATGACTGAACAAGATATAGAGAATATTTGCATTTGGAATGCAAAAAGAGTAATTTTGTTTACATTAAATTAAAAAAGGTTTTGTGCAAACAAGACCTATGCAATGAAGATTAGAAGGAAAGCAGAAAGCTGGGAAATATTTTTGACAGCCTGTGTTTCTGCTAAAGATCTCTTTTCATATACATGTACATATGTATATACAGAGAGTGAGAGAGAGAGAGAGAAAACTAAGTTAAATTTATAAGAATACAAATCATTCCCCAATTGATAAATGGTCAAAGGATCTAAACAGGTAGTTTTCAGAGGAAGAAATTAAAGCTATGAAAGTAAATTAAAATTAAAGTCATATAAAAAACATTCTAAATCATTGTTCATTAGAGAGATGCAAATTAAAACAACTCTGAAATACTACCTCACATCTATATGACTAATAAGGCAGAAAAGGAAAATGATAAATGTTGGAGAGGCATTGTTTATGGAGTTGTGAACTGATCCAAATATTCTGGAGAGCAATTTGGAACTATGACCAAAGGGCAACCAAACTGTGCATACCCTTTGATCCAGAAATACCACTTCTAGGTCTGTATCACAAAAAGATCATAAAAGAGAGAAAAGGACCCACATGTTTAAAAAAATATAGCAGTTCTTCTTGTTGTGGCAAAGAATTGGAAACTGAGGAGATGCCCATAAATTGGGAAATGGATGAAAAAGTTTTGGTATATGAATGTAATAGAACACTATTCTTGCAGAGGAAATGTTAAGCAGGCAGATTTCAGAAAAACCTGGAAAGGCTTCCATGAACTAATGCTGAGTGTAGTGAGAGGAGAACATTGTACATGGTAACTACAACACTGTGCAATGACCAACACTGATTGACTCTTCTCCACAATACAATGATCCAAGACAATTCCAAAAGACTCATGATGGAAAATGCTTTCCACACCCAGAGAAAGAACCATGGATTCTGAATGCAGATTGAAATAGATTATTTTCACTTTTTTTGTCTTTTTTTTCTTGTGGCTTTTCCCTTTTGTTTTGATTCTTCCTTAACAATACAACTAATGTGGAGCATGTTTAACCTGGTTGTATATGCAAAACCTATATCACATTGTTTGCTGTCTTAGGGAGCAGTTTGGGGGAAGGAGAGAGGGAGAAAAAAATTGAACCTCAAAATTTTACAAAAAAAATGAATGTTGAAAACTATTTTACATGCAGTTAGAAAATATACTATTAAGGAAAAAATAAAAATAAAAAATAATTTTCTCAAAAAAATTACTGCTTTGAGATAGTTTTAGATTTGACACTCATGGGATCACTTCATTCCCTCTTACTTTCATTACTTCTTTTTAGAGTCAACCTTTTTGCCTCCATATGAATTTCATTATTATATTTTTTTCCAGTTCTATTAAGTAATCCTTTAGTAATTTGACTGGTATGGCATAGAATAAGTAATTTGATTTAGGTAACATTGTTATTTTTTTGTATTAATTCATCTTACCCATGAGTAATTCACATTATTCCATTTATTTAGGCCTGTCTTTATTTGTAAACAGTGGTTTTTAGTCAGATTTATATATTTTTCATGTGTATCTTAGAAGGCAGTCTTCCAAGTATTTTATACATTCTGCAGTAATTTTAAGTGGATTTTTTCTTTCTATCTCTTCTAGATTCCAAAAGATTTTTAAGATAGTATTTCCAGTTAACTCTTTTCATATCTTTAGGCACACTATCATATTATCTCCAAAATGTTTTAATTTGTTTCTTCTTATGTTTATTCCCTCAGTTTCTGATAAAGGTCTCATATCTAAGATGTGTAAGCAACTGAATATAAGTTATAAATATAAGAGCTATTCCCCAGTCAATAAAATGTCTAAGCATATAAACAGTTTTCTAAAGGTAAAACCCAGGGTATCTCTGGTCACAAGAAAAAAGTTCCAAGTTACTACTAAAAAGAGAAATGTGAGTTGAAGTAATTCTGAGATTCCATTTCACATTCATCCAATCGGTCAAGCTGACAAAAATGAAAAATGATAAATGTTGGAAAGGTTGTAGGGTATATTGACACACTTCTGATGCACCTGTGAATGGGTGTAATCGTTTTGGAAGATAATTTAGATTTACAAACAAAACTTACTAAGCAGTTTGTGCCCTTTGACCCACTGATAGGCCTATGCCAAAAAGAGATTTAATTTTTTAAATTTATTTTTTCTTTTTTTCTTTCTTTGTTTTTAGTTTTCAACATTCATTTCCACAAAATTTTGAGTTACAAATTTTCTCCGTCTTTCCCCTAATCCCGCCCCAAAATAGTGAGCCTACGAATACCCCCTTCCCCAAATCTGCTGTCTTATATCCTCCCCCATTCCCACTCTAATTTTATTTTTTTTCCACTCTAATTTTCTAATAGGACAAGATGGATTTCTACACCCTAGTGCTTGTATATCTTATTTCCCAGTTGCATGTAAAAACAATGTTTTTTAACATTTGTTTTTGAAGCTTTGATTTCCAGATTCTTTCCCTTCTTCCCTCCTCTCCTACCCCAACTGGGAAGATAAGCAATTCAGCATGGGTTGGGTAGTTACACAAAATGTTTCCATAACAGATATATTGTGAAAGACTAACTCTGCTTCCCTCCATCCTATCCTTCCCCCCCACTGATTCTATTGTCTACTTTGACTCTGTCCCTTTTGAAGAGTGTGTGCTTCTAACTACCCTCTCCCCCAATTTGACCTCCCTTCTATCATCCCTCCTTTTATCCCCTTCCCCCTACTTTCCTATAGGGTAAGATACCCACTTGAGTGTGTATGTTATTCACTCCTTAAGCCAAATTCAATGAGAGTAAGGTTGACCCATTCCCTTTCACCTTCCTGTTCTTCCCCTCCATTGTAACAGTTTTCTCTTGCCTCTTTTATAATGATGTAATTTGCCCTATTCTATCTCTCCCTTTCTCCTTCTTTCATTATATTCCTCTCTCACCTCAATTTTATTTTTTAGATATCATCCCTTCATATTCAACTGATCCTGTGCCTTCTATATATACATGTACACACTTATACACATACATCCTCCTATATATAATATATATGTATCCATACATATATATTCCCTTCAACTATCCTTATACAGAGAAAAGTCTCATGAGTTACAATGATCATTTTTCCACATAGGAATGTAAATATTTCAACATTTAAAAGTTCCTTATGATTTCTTTTTTCCTGTTTACCTTCTCATGCTTCTTGTACTTGAAAGTCAAATTTTCTGTTTAGCTCTGTATTTTTTATCAACAATACTTGGAAGTCCTCTATTTCATTGAATGACCATATTTTCCCTTGAAACAATTTATTTATTTATTTTCTTTTGCTTTTTGGAGGGCAGTTGGGGTTAAGTAACCTGCCCAAGGTTACATGGCTGGTTGTGTGTGTGTGTGTGGGGGGGGGGACGGCGGTGTGTGGGTGTGTGTGTGGGTGGGTGGGTGTTAAGTGTCTGAAGCTGGAACCAAACTCGGGTCCTCCTGACTCCAGGGCTGGTGCTTTACTCACTGTGCCACCTAGCCAACCCCCTTGAAGCAATGTATAATACTCGGTTTTGCTGGATAGGTGATTCTTGGTTTTAATCCTAGCTCCTCTCACCTATGTAATATCATATTGCAAGCCCTTCAATCCTTAATGTAGAAGCTGCTAGATCTTGTGTTATCCTGATTGTGTTTCCACAATCCTCAAATTGTTTCTTCCTTGCAGCTTGTAATATTTTCTCCTTGATCTGGGAGATCTAGAATTTGGCTATGAGATTCCTAGGAATATTCTTTTTGAGATCTTTTTCAAGAGGAGATTAATGAATTCTTTCAATTTCTATTTTGCCCTCTGGTTCTAGAATATCAGGGCAAGTTTGCTTGAGAATTTCTTGAAGGATGATTTCTAGGCTCCTTTTTTTATCATTTCTTTCAGGTAGTTAAAAAATTTTAAATTATGTCTCCTGGATCTATTTTCCAGGTCAATGTTTTTTTTTCAATGAGATATTTCACACTGCTTTCTATTCTTTCATTTCTTTGGATCTGTTTTATAGTATCTTGATTTCTCATAAAGTCATTGAGCTTCCATCTAATTTTGAAGGAATTATTCTCTTCAGTGAGTTTTTGAAATTCCTTTTCTATCTGGTAAATTCGACTTTTTAAGGCATTCTTCTCCACATTGTCTTTTTGGGCCTCCTTTGCCATTTGAGTTATTTTTTTTTTAATGTGTTATTTTCTTTGGTATTCTTTGGTGTCTCCTTTAGCAGGCTGTTGACTTGCTTTTCATGATTTTCTTGAATCAATTCTCATTTCTCTTCCCAGTTTTTCCTCCCCTTCTCTTATGTGATTTTCAAAATCCTTCTTGAGCTCCTTCATGACCTGTAACCAATTCATATTTTTATTGGAAGCTTTTGATGTAGAAGCTTTGCCTCTGCTGACTTCTTCTGGTTCTATGTTTCAATCCTTCCTGTCCCACAAAAAGGATTCTATGTTGTTACTGTGTTTCCTCTGCTTGTTCATCTTGCCAGCTAATTACTTGGCTTTTGAGCTCTTTGCCATGGTAGAACTCTGCTTCCAGAGTGGACAAAGCTTTGTCACAAATATCTGGGGTTTTTGCAAATGTTTTCAGAGATATTAGGAGGGTGCCCTCTCTACAGCCACCTCAAGCTCTGGCACACTGGCCACATACCCCAGGACCACCCCCAAAGACAGTGACCTAGATCCAAGCAGGTCAAAGCAAGAGCAATTACAGTCTGAATGGTTTCTTGGTCACCCTACAATCTGCAGGTCAGGAGCTCTGGAGGCAGCCATGAAGCACCAGCTGCAGCCACTCTGCCTTTGCCAACTTTTGCCCCAGGAGCAGAGTCCAGTCCACACTCTTCTCTCACCTGGTTCCAACAGAGTTCCCCACTGACCTTTTACTTTCTCTTTGGCATTTATGGGTTAAGAAGTCTGGAAACTGCCACCAAAAGAGTTAAAAATTAATAGAAGTTCCCATACATATAAAAATATTCAAAGAAGTTCTTTCTGTGGTATTAAAAAGAAACAAAAAATAATCCTGGAAAATAAAGGGATGTCCATTAATTGATTAATGACTGAATAAGTTATGGTATATAAATGAGATGGAATACTATTGTTCTGTACACAATGAGGAAATAGATAACCAAGTTCTAAACATTCCATAGCACCTGCTTCAGCTACTTTCATGGTTATTGGAACAAATTGTTCTCTTCTACCCATTCCACTGGGGCTTGTCATCACATACTTGGGTAGATATCCCCCTAACTCCCTGACAAGTTTGAGACCTGTAAGCTTTCTTCAATCTGGTTTAACCTATCTGCCAAGACAGTGTATTCTATCTGAGAGGTGCTGAAGCATCAGTATTTGCATGTCAGTCACATGTGGTTGAATAGTCACAGTTTGACTATCACTCCTAGACACTAGGACACTAGACACTAAACCTGCATTTATTACTTGGGTTCTATTCTCAAATTATTGGTTTGTGTATCTGTTATTGGAATGGGAATTTAGGATCTTCCCTTCCCCTAGGCCCTTGATAGGCTTAAGTGCACCTGGAGCCTGTGGCAGGAGGCTTGGTTTTCAGAATTGCCCACACCTTGGTGCTCTGTGATTGGGCAGTGGGTTAAGAGCATTGTGACATTGTCTGATCCAGGAGAAGGCTATATAAACTCTGATGTGAGGCTTTCTTTTGGGGTTTATTTTGAGAAGTGTTGCATGATTTGATCAGATGAGACTCTGGGTCGCCATTGAGCCCCGTGACTTTGAAAACCCAGATGTTGATGCTTCCCTCTCTGTTAATTGACTAGGTATGGCTATAATGGTCAGGCAGCTGGAAGCCTGTCTGCTGATTTGTTTCTCTGTCTGTATTTTTTGTCTGCTTGTAACCTCTATATACTCTGAAGTTTGGGGTGCTGACCTTTTCCCCCTGAACTTGGTAAATGGCATGTTTTATTAAAGCAAGATTGTTAACCCATTATAAGAGCAGATCTAAGAACCTGTGTTGGCAGCCACCCTGGGTATGCTAGGGTGCTTTCTGCTACAATATCCAGAAATCAAATACTTATTAACAATAAATTAATATAAATGAGATTTAGCATCATTTGATTAGGCTTATTTTCAGTCTTTGTTAAGATTATATAAGCCTGACTCCAATCAGGCTCTTACCTTTTTCTAAATGTGAAAAATTTCCAAGAAAGCTTTGCTAAAAATAATAGCATAGGACCACAGCTGGAGAGCTGAAAGGGACCTTGTTATACTGGATTTGTTGTCATAGAGGGATGTTGCCTTTGAATGGTGAGGATGGAAGCAAGATTTGCTGAATCAAAAAGTATATCATTCAATAATAATAGCTTAGCATTTCATATATTTTCTCATTTGATCCTTACACCAACCCTATTAAGTAGGTACTATTACTATCTCCATTTAAACTGAGAAAAAAAGGTTAAGTGACTTGCCAAGGTTCACATCATTACTAAATATTTTAGGCTGGATCTGAATTCAACTATTCCCACTTCTGACTCTAGGCTTCTATCCACTCTGCCATCTCATTGCTCAACATTAAAAAAAATTAACTGTGTAAAGTAAGAGCTAAAAATAAAAAAGAGATAGATGTCAAATTGGGGTCAATAAAAGTTTTTTTTTCAAAGTAGGGAAATACCCTTTTGTGTGTTCAGGGTCAATAGTATGATGTAGGCAAAATAAGCCAATTCATTCTTGGGTGACTTTGATGATGAAGTAATGATACCGCTGTACTTTGTCATGGTCAGTTAGCATTTGGAGATTTCTGTTTACTTCAAGACACCTGAGTTTAGGATGGATAAACTCATGAACATGTAGAGTAGGGCAAGCAGGATGGTAAATGGCACTGGGTCTGAGCCAAATGAGGCTCAGCTGTAGGAGTTGGGGATATTTAGTCTGGAAAAGAGAAGACTGTGGGAGTAGTCAAGATGGTAGTTGTGTTCAAATATTTAAAGGGCTATCCTGTGAAAAGTTAATTAGACACATTCTGCTTGGCTGAACAATGAGCAACTCATAGAATTTGCAGAGGAGAAAAATTAGATTTGATGTCCAGAAGAAAAAACAAACATCTGGATTCTTCTTTAGCATTTAAAGCAACCCCAAACTTGATGGACTTCTTCATGAGATGTCAAGGTACCCCTAACTGGAGGGCTTCAAACAGAGACCACTTACTTTTCCATTATGTTGCACCTGATGATTCTTTTTCCTGGTATTGGTTGGACTAGGTGACTGCTAAGTTTCATTCAACTCTAAAATTTTTTTGATTGTGTGATTTCTACTGAAAACTGTGTATGATGTAGGGGATCATATTCATCAAGAGATATGAAGAAGTTGGAAGTGTTCAGAAAAGTAAGAAAAATTACCAAAATGATGACTCTGACTCCACTGGAATCCCAACCCTTTACAAATCCAGAGTCCATTTAATAATTATGCCTTAATTCTAGATTCCCTATGGCAAAATCCAGCGATCTCTAGTGTCTACTTTCTACTTTCCTGAGTTTGGCCTAGATAGTATTTGTACAGTTTGGCCCCTGGGATCTTTAATTTTTAGTTTTAACCCTAGGCACTTTTTTTTTCTACCTCTCATTGCTCCATTATCATACTTTGGATTTAGAGAAGGCAATTCCATTGTTCTATCTTGTCCTGTCTGATGCCCACTCCCTGACTCACACCATCATTCCAATTCTAGATAAAGAAACATCATGATAGATTTAGAAGTCTTTGAGGTGGAAGTAACTTAAGAGACCATTTAGTTCAATACTTTCATTTTAGAAATGTTTCAAGATATGCCCTGGGTTACCAAGGGCAAAAGTAGCAGACATCGGAATCAAATCTCAGGAAATTTTATTACAAATCCAGTGTTCTTTCTATAATTCCTACTCATAGGATTATAGGAGCATAGATTTAGAGCCAGAAGGAACATTACAAGCTCCCTAGGCCAAATCTTCTCTCCTCCAACATCATTCCCATTTTACATATAAGGAAATGAGGCCCAGAAATATGAAATGACTTTCCCAAGGTTACATAGGTAGTACCGTAATTAGCAAAGTCAAGGTTTGAACAAGGATGGCATAGTGGATAGAGTGCCTACCCTGCAGTCAGGAAGATTCATCTTCCTGAGTTCAAATCTGGATTCAGACACTTATTAGCTGTGTGACCCTGGGTCACACTTAACTCAACTCTGTTTGACTCAATTTCTTCATTGTAAAATAAGCTGGAAAAGGAAATGATAAACCACTCTAGTATCTTTGTAAACCACAAATGTGGACATGAAGAGTCAGACACTATTGTAAAATAACTGTAAAATGAAGATTTTAATCCACAGGACTCCAAATTCAATGCTTTTTATGCGATATCATGCTATAGGTTAGAACAAGTGATTCCCCTAATGACAGTAATTTTGTCAGAAGATGAAAGCATGGTGTAAATCATGATATGCCCCCTACAAAGTCTGACTTGAAGAACTCATTATGTCCTGGGATTCCCAAAGGCAAGGTCAACAGACTATATCTAATAGTAGGTCCTACCAGTCTAGTAAGAACTTTGAAGATGGTTTCAGTGATGGTTTACAAGTGTTTGTCTGAGTAATAGTCTTGTTTGGAGATAATCATACCTCAGTTGACTGCAGAGTGATGAAAGTTTTGGCCATCTTCTAAATCATGGGCTACAGTCTGTGCTGTTTCTCACCCTGAAAAAAAATAAGATCAGATTCTTGAAGAATTAAAATAAAGTATTACATACATGTGAGTTTCCTTCCTTCCTTCCTTCCTTCCTTCCTTCCTTCCTTCCTTCCTTCCTTCCTTTCTTCCTTTCTCCTTCCTTTCCTCTTCCTCTTCCTCTTTCTCCCTTCTTTTCCTCCCTCCCTCCCTCTTCCTTCTTCTCTGTTTTCTCCTTTTCCTTTCTCTTTTTTCTCCTCTTTCTTTTTTTCGCCATTTCCCTCCTCTTTCCTCTTCTTTTTACTATCTTCCTCATCATCATCTTTGTCTGATAGCCTGGAGTTAGGGTGAGAGGAGCTAGTAATATCCTGATAATAACTTTAAAAGGTCAGTTGTGACTACTTAATTTCCTTAGGCTCTTTATTTTTATCTAAATATACTTAACTTTAGGCAGGAAAATTTGGTTCATACTTCTCCTAAGTACAGTTGTTTTCTACCCCTTGAATTTTCCATTATTATAATTTATAAGTGTTTATTTGTTCTTGAAGTATTTCCCAATCTAGAATACAGCTGTATATATAAGGAACTGTATTAAGTAACTGACATTTTACATTTTTCAAACTCTGCTTTGTCATTCTTCTCTAAAAACTTAAAAAAAATTAAGTAACAGAAAAGAATACATGATTATGCTAAGCAAGTTCATCTAATAGCATTTACTCTTATCTTTTGTTTTAGAAAATTTGATTCTATATATAGAAAAATTCATCTGTCATAATATTAGTGCTATCTATCTCTATCAAGCTTGATTCTTCCTGTATTATAGATGAATACTGCCTCACATTGATTCATTGAACAATTTGCTGCTCTTTAAAGAGTCATAAAGAATAGCTTGGAACAGCCCTTGAGGGTCATCTAGTTTTCATTTTTTGCATCAAACCTGAGAAATACTACTCTCTGTAGGCTTAGAATCTATCTGCTAGAGACTGGAATGTGAGTGCCTCCTTATTAAGGAAACTGTTCAATTCTTTTTGCATGCATAAGTAGCACATGATTTACTTATGATGGGCATTATTCTATATTCCCTCTTAAAAGGAAGAGATGGTGAATTTATAATATTTTTAAATTTATTTTTAAAAGGCACTTTTTAGATTCCAGGACATTTTGCCAAAATATTTATTTTTTAAAGCACTATTTTACTAGGGCTCCTTTCCACTTCTTAAAATCTATTTTTTGGTTTGATACTTATAGGCATAATAAAGCCTATCATTACAATTCAACAAACATCTGTTCCAAGCAAGGCACTGAGCTAAGTCAGAAGATACAAAGGACAAAATAAAGACACTATTCTCTCAATTTAATTTAGTTTAATTCAACAAACATTTAACTGCTTACTAAGTGCCAAGCACTGAGCCCTGGGGGATACAAAGGAAAAAAAAAGAAACAATCTTTTCCTTTTACTTACTGAAAGAAGCATTTTCCAGTCCTCCTTAATCTTTCTGCCTTCCCTCCAAGATTGTCTGTGGTTTATCCTGGATAGATCATGTTTGTCCTTAGTTGTTTGCATATTACTTCCCCATTAAACTATGAGCTCTTTGAGAAAAAGGGTCTGGTATTTGTTTTTTCTTTGTATTGGCAGCCTTAGCACAGTACAATGCCTTACATACAGTAGATGCTTAATAAATGCTTGTTGATTTGACTCTGAGTTTACATGTTACTATGGAATAGATATGTTTCTGCATAAACAGAATATAATTTAAGAAGGGAGGGACAGAGTACAAACAACCAGAGGAATCAGGAAAATCTTCCCATAGGAGGAGGAAGCACATGAGTCAAGCCTTAAAGGAAACACAAGATTTTAAGGGATAGAAATTACTTCCAGGTATGAAGGATAACCTACATAGAGAGGCTAGCTACTCCCCACTATGATATAGTAAAGTGTAACTGAATGTCAGTAGAAATAAATCTGTGTAAGCATAGACTTCTATATCTTTTATTCATCCTAGGGGTGAAACTGAAATAATAATGAACTGTACTCTAGCTCTCTGAAGACTTGCTCTCAAATGAGCCACCTCTTTCAGCCAACTAGGGTGTCTGCTAATGCACTGGAGCAGTAATGCATTGCCTATAGACTGAAAAAGTTATTTGCCTTCATAAGTACCCTAAGGAAGAGCCTGTTCTAGCTGTGATAGGAATTGAATTGGATGGACTTCATGGGAAATTAACTGGCAAGGTTCCTAGATTATGCTTATGCCCTAAATGTTTAAGGGGGCACCTGATAAGCTGTGCAACAGGACCTGGATGCCAAGTCAGCCTAAAACACATCTTCATATGATTAATGAAGTATGAAAAATAGATCAGATATGCATATGGAATTATTCACACTGCAAATCAGGTTATAATGGTTGTAACTGGTGTTTATAACATAGTCAGCCCTTTGAAGAATCTTTTACTGGAAATTAAGCTTTCCCTAGTGCTAGTTTTTAAAATATATTATTTATTTTTTAAGCTTGCATTTAAAAGAGAATTACTACTTCAGGTCAATTCATATATTTATTTCATCCCTCCACACACACATTAGCAATCTGAAGAATCCTTTATGTAATGGATAAAGAATTTTCCCCACAGTATCTCAAAATGCACACACACACACACACACACACACACACACACATACACACACACACTTTTTACACATCTTATTCAGATTTGAAGTATGCTTTTTATAATGGGTAAAGAATTTTCCCCAAAGTATCATAGACATATCTTTCTTTCACATTTTGCTCCAGATTTGAACTTGCTATAGAATTATGCTTGTTGGTGGCAATTCATTCAAAATTACTTGCATTTAAGTAGAAACATCTAAGCTGCCACTATTTCATTCAGATGAATGAGAATTACATGAATCACATTCTAGGTATTTTAAAATCTATGTGTGTCTCATGGGCTTGGTATTTATTTGCAGTATTTATCAGTCTTCAGCTCAGTTGTATTCCACAAAAATAGACTCCATTTTACTGTGTGTGTGTGTGTGTGTGTGTGTGTGTGTGTGTGT
>NW_027185655.1:85287334-85325695 GCF_028583685.1 Petaurus breviceps papuanus | reverse complement strand
TGTGTGTGTGTGTGTGTGTGTGTGTGTGTGTGTGTGTAAGTTGAAAAAAAAAGGCCTGGGAGTGAGAGAAGAGGGAGAGAAAGGACATAATGACAAGTCTTCAAGTACTTGATGGACTGACATATGCAGGAGGAATGACCCTTGCTCTGCTTGACCTTTGTTGTTCAGCAGTTTCAGTTCTGTCCAACTCTTTGTTACTGGCCAGGAAAAGAGAACTGAAAAGAGGATGCAGAAAATAAGGTGTCAGTTTGATAATAAAGAAAAGTTTCTGACAATTAGACCTGCCTAAAAATAGAATAAACCTGAAAGCTCCCTAGTTCTGCATCTCTGAGGCCGGGTGACCACTTGTCAAGGATGTTGTAGAGGGCACTCTATTGAGTTCCAGCTTAGAGTAGAGAGCCTATGAGAGCCTTCCCAGATCAAAGATTCTTTTTCTAGGGCAGAGGAACTGCTTTGTCTTTGGGAGTCAGGGTAGTGCCTTCCAATGAATTTATACCTAGAGAGTCTAAATTCAAATCCTGATTCAGCTACTTAACACATGGATGACTTTGAATAACTTTAACTTTATTGGGCTTTTCTGTTTCATCTTTTGCAAAATGTGAGGGTTGGACTAGATCATCTCAAACATTTTTTCCAGTTCTGAATTTATTATTCTTTGATGTTATGAATCTTTTCTCAGTAAGACACATACTAAAATTTCCAATAGATTTGTGGTCTCTGCTTGAGATTTAAGTAGTCAGTTATGTTATGTTATCTTTTCCCCCATATCTTAATTTTAATTTGGAGCCCAGTCACCTACCTTGTTAGACGTTATTCTGTTTTTCTGGATTCATTTCTTTTCCCTCCCTCTCTCTTCTCCTTCCTTTCTCTCTCCCTCCCTCCCTCCCTTTCTCCCTCCCTCCCTCCTTCCCTCCCTCCCTTCCTTCCTTCCTTTCTTCCTTCCTCCTTTTTCCTTCCTCCTTTCTCTCTCTCTCTCTCTCTCTCTCTCTCTCTCTCTCTCTCTCTCTCTCTCTCTCTCTCTCTCTCTCTCTCTCTCTGTCTCTCTCTCTCTCTCTCTGTCTCTCTCTCCCTGTCTCTGTCTCTCTCTGTCTTTCTCTCTCTCTGTATCTCTCTTATGTGTATCTCTCTCTTTCAGTATGAGATAATAAGATTCATCTGAGCAGGTGTCAGTGAAGAAAAATAACTTTATTGTGCACATCAGTGAAAATGTTAAAGAATAGTGCTCAGATGACTAGGCACCCAATTTGAGTGGGTTAACCTTGGCATTTTTGCTCTTTTTGATTTATCCTTTATTCTGGATATTATTTTTTGTCATGGCAAATGAAACAAGAATGAGACAAGCTTGTACTTTTTAGTATTTTGGGCAATTACAAGTAGCTTCTTTATCTGTTCCTGTTTCTGTGGTAAGAGACAGTGTTGTATAATGGATAGTGATGTGGTTTTATCATTTTGAAGACCTGGAATCCAGGCCTACCTTTGATAACTACTGACCTCAAGACCCTGCAGGGTAAACCACTTAGCCTCTCCATATCCCAGGCACCTCCAGAATAATGGAAGTTATAAATAAGTCATGAGCTCTATAGGTGGAGAAAGCTTTCGCATTTCAATTTCTTTTTTACTAATGAAATCATAGACCTGGAACTTTTTTAAAAAGTACTATGAGAACTGCTGTGTATTCAGAACATACCATATCAAGATGACAAGGTAATGAGGTGTTTAGATTCCAATAGCTAAGAAATTTACATTTCTCAATGAAATGCCAGGTATGTTATTGTTTTTCCTTGAATGTAGAAAATGGGTACCATTGATAGCTTTACTTTGAACCAAAGGGTATTTTCATCTTCATCCTTCCTGAAGGAATTAGGAAAAGATGATAATTTTCAAAGTGTGAACGCAAATATTTTGTATGGGAACCAGAATTAAACGAAGCATTGGGGACAACATGAATAAAAAACAGTTTACAATGGTGGAAGGAAGGAAGGAAGGAAGGAAGGAGGGAAGGAAGGAAGGAATAATTAATTAAGCACATATTACATACCAAGCACCATGCTAAGTGCTTTATAAATATTGTCTCTTTTGAACCTCATACCAACCCTATAAGGTAGGTACTATTATTATTACCATTTTACAGATGTGAACACTGAGGCAAAAAGAGGTCAAATGACTTGCCCAGGATCACACAGCTAGTAAGTGTCTGGGACTATATTCAAACTCATGTCTTTCTGACCCTTTACCAAGCTCTCTATCCAGTGCACTATTTAGCTGCCAAGTCAGAGGAGGACATGAGCTGATCAAAGTCTGATTTTCTTGACTAGTGAAAATGCAAGAAAGGAGAGTGTGGGTAAACGAGGGAAGTGAGGGATAAAGAGTAGCATAAGATTGATAAATTAATTAAGAAGGCAGCTAGCATGGAAGCAGGCAAAGCTCTCTATTTTTTTTAGGAATATTAAGAAAATAATTTACAAATTATCCTAGTCTGAAGACTTTTGACTACTTTGAAAGAAAAAAAAATATAGGCATTTGAAATGCTTGGATTTAGAATAATGATAAAAGAATAAAAATAGTTTCTGGAGAGACTTTCTTGTGCCTACAAAGCACACAATAGTGTAATATTAATCTATTTTAGTATATTGATATATAATAAATATTAGTATTATAATATACTATATATTTTAAAGAAGGTAAATATCATTAATATATTATAAAATTCAAATGCGTATTAAAACTATAATATATCTACTGCAAAATATAAAGATATCAATACTGTAATATAGTGCATTAACATATATTGTTACTATAATAGCTTTATTTTATAACTTCATAGTCATAAAAATATAAAACACAATATAATCATGGCATATGTACTATAAAATGTAAAATATGTTGACGCCATAGTATCATATATGTTCTATAAAATATAAATTAATAGAGTAATATAGTATACATGCATTATGGAAATGCAAAACTTATTAATCCTCTAATATAATATATATATGCTATACAATATATTACATTAAAACTCTTATGCAGTATATATCTTACAAAATATATATTAATACAATAATATAGTATATACTATAAAATTAAACATATATATGTATATAAAACATCTTGGTATATCTATTATAAAACATAAACAATATATAAACACTATACATAATTATAAGTTTTGATACCCTTTATATTATGTTATCTGATAGTATATTGTATTATATTATATTATGTTATGTCATGTCATGTCATGTCTCCTCTTCCTTGACAGATTCTCCTAGGCAGGGATGTAAAGATAAAAGCCTGTTCCCATCCTTCAGGAACTTACATTCTATTGGAGGATATTAACATGTACATGCATGCAAAACAGAAAATATAGGTGAGGTGATTTTCTTTGTTGAAAGAGAGACACCAACAGCTGAGATGATCAGAACTGTTTAGTTTAAACTTATCCTGGAGCTATGTTTAGGAAGCCATGGAGGAAGTGCCTTCTAGACAGTGCATAAAGACAGAGAAGAGAGACTGTTTCCCATATGAGGAACAATTAGAAAGGACAATCTGATTGAGCCAGTAGTACACATGAAGGCAGTGATGTGTAATAAGTCTAGAATGGCATATTTGGATCAATTTGTGAATTCCAAACAGTGGAATATTTTTTGCTAGAGATGATAAGGAGATTGTATTTTTGTTCTGTTTTTTTTTTTAGTAGGGGATTGACACGTTCAGACCTGCAACTTAGAAAATAATCAGTTTTGCAGTTGTGTAGACAGATTAGAGAAAAGACAAATTAACCTTCCAAAAGATGAGGGAGGCCTCTATTAACATACATTCTCTCCTCAACTCTGCCTACAGATCTTCCTGACTTCCTTTAAGTCTCAAATAAAATCTAGATTTTCACTGAAAACCTCTCCCAACCCCTTTTAATTAGAATGTCTTCCCTATTTATCTTGTACATAGCTTGTTTTGTGTATTTTTGTTTGCATGTTATCTCCCCCATTAGATTGTAAGCTCCTTGAAGGAAGTGACAATCTTTTGTCTTTTTTTGTATCCTCCTTGGCAGACAGTAGATGCTTATTAAATGTTTATTGATTAATTGATTGGTTGAGTAGAGAACAGGTAAAAGATATGACATAGATTTAGACTACAAATCTGTCAAATAACTGGATATATGGGATGGATTTGAAGAGTTGGAGATGACTGAGGTTCACAGCCTCAGTCGTGATGGTGGTGGAAAGAAGGAAGGTGGTGGAAAGAAGGAGGAAAGAAAGAAGAAAGAGTAATAAGCACATTTGGAATAGTGTTGGATTAAATGGGAATTATAGTATATTTTATTTGGGGCATGTTGAGTTGGAGATGCATATAGTATTCTAGTTATAAATGTTGGAAATGTCATATAGACAGTTGGTATTGTGGGACCAGAGCTTGAAAGCAACTAGGGCAGAATATATGGATCTCTGAGTCATTTCTGTAGAGCTTATAATTGAACCCATGGGAGTTATTTAGTTCGTTAAGTAATATTGTGATAAAAGAATAGTAGATAGCCCAGGACAGAACCTTAGGGATATATGAATGACGGTCAAGCAGAGAATAATGAATGAGGAGAATATGTTAGTTTCTCTGGTATGATAGCCATCACGATGATGATGATGATGATGATGATGATGATGATGATGATGATGGCATCTCATAAGGCACTTTAAAGTTTGCAAAGCAATTTATAAATATGAGTGCTTTATTTGATCTTCCTGTGAGGTAAGATATTCTCATTTAACATTTATGGAAATTGAGGCAACTAGATTGAATGAGTTACCCAGTGTTATATGGCTAGTAAATGTTTGAAATTGGTTTTGAACTTAGATATCCCTAACCCCAATTCCAGCACTTCATTCACTGTGTTGGATCTGTTTTTCACTCTGATATTTCTGTCCTACTGCTGCTCTTGCTCCACCTTCTTAACCAGACACAAGAGACTATGTCTAGCATTTCTTAGCATGGCACTTTCTCTTCTTCACCCTGACCATTGTCTTTCCTGCTACCAAAAAGCTTACCACTCCTACAAGCCCTATCCCTGCCATCCCACTTTTTACTTCTTGTTCTGAGAACTGTAATCAAATTAATACTACCATTGCCTCAGGGAAGAGGCTTGTCAGTAGATTCCCCTGTTGACACATCAATCATCATTACTGGACAATAAAGCCTTCCCTGGCTTCCACTCACTTGTATATATTGCATTTACCTTTAGAATGCAAAGTTCTTAAGGGTGTTAATTATCTCACTTTTGTATTTATGTCCTCAAAGCTTAGCACTGTATACAGTAGGTATAATAACTGTTTTCATTTTGTTGTTCAGCTTTTGAGTAGTGTTCAGCTCTTTGTGACCTCATTTGGGACCTTCTAGGAAAAGATACTGGAGTGGTTTGCCATTTTCTTCTCCAGCTCATTTCATGAGGAATTTAGACAAACAGGATTTAATGACCTGCCCAGCTAATAAGTTTCTGAGACCAGATTTGAACTCAGAAACATGAGTCTTCCTGACTTCAGATGTGGCACTCTATCTACTGTGCCACCTTGTTTTCACATTCAGTTTTTCATTAATTAATTAATTCTATGCTAGATAATAAGCCGTTTGAGGGTAGTGGCCATGTATTATCTTTCTTTACATCTGTCTTAATATCCCACATATTTCTCTGGAGCCAAGAATGTTTAATAAATTCTTGTTGAATTGGGTAAATAAGTGAGTTAATGGGAAATATTAGAAGTAATGATCATGAAAATATTTATTGGAATGTATAATATTGCAATTCACATGTAATCTGAATGAACTATCTCTTAACCATCATTTTCTCATCTGGAATTTCCCTAAACTAGTATTTTAGTGAATCCTCATGGAAATTGTAGTTGATGCTCATAATAATATTGATCCAAAGTCCCTGTGGCACTGCAAGATAGTAAAGGATCATTCCTTGAAGGCAGAATAAATAATTTTTAGATCCAATTTTTATGCTCTGAATTTTAATGAGCCCTCATTTTCAAAAAATTGGTCATCCATTCATAACCATGATACTTAACTATCAAAACACCCATTCCCCTAATCATACCAACAACTCTTGACTGTAATTTGAGTCTGTGATGCTGAAAGTGACCTTAAGCACCTAGTTAAAATTCTATCTAAATGAAGAAAAAGCTGCCAACTAACCTATTCCAACAGACTATGTATTAGTGGTCTCAAAGCAGAGCTATTCTTTGTGGTGTGGATTTAGTTGAGTTATTGTGAATGACATATTGAAATCTACCACTATAGAAATATAATTAAAAACTAGAAGTCTTCCCTTTCAATTCATCATCAAACATTTAAAATTTATATTTAATCTGATTTTAATGTTCTGTTTTATAGCAAAACATAGTTTGACCTTCTGATTGAAGTCATTAATGTGATTTCCTGAGTTGTGATGGATCATTTTTATTTAGTTTTAATCATATTTATAAGGTTGCATAAAGAAAGAAACAGATCTAATAGATCTGCTTCTCTTTTACAGTACATACATCTTCGAGTTCCTTATGAGGATCAAATGAAATAACATTCATAAAGTGCTTTGGAAATGTTAAAGCACAAAATAAAAGCTTACTGTTAACATTATTATTCCTATTATTCTCTGTTTTGCTAATGCCATCATTAGGAATAGGTATGCAAGCATTTGTTTTCTTATACTTTTTTCTTTATTTGTTGCCTATATATTGGGGAATAGAAGAAGTATTTTTGTTTAACTTCTAATCTGTAAATTCCTTTCCATGCAAGTTGAAAATCATTTCCTGCACCTTGAACCAAATTGAAACTCTTAAAAACAAAACAAAACAAAACAAAATATTTATTTATTTTTACTTTTCAACATTCACTTTTATAAGATTTTGAGTTTTTAATTTTCTACCCCTCCTTCTCCTTCCTTTTACTCAAGATAGCATGCAATCTGATATAGGCCATACATGTACAATAATTGGAGTGGAGTGGAGTACAGTCCAGTATAAACTGTATCAGCACAGGCTGTGTGCCAGAAAACCAGCAGCAGGCCTTGGGCTGACTAAATCAGTGGCAGCAGAAGTATCTGTTTCTGGAGCTCTCAGACCATAGATCACAAGGGAGATGAACAACTGGTCAGAAGGAGATTACAGGAGTCCCATTGCTGACCCTTGGTACAGGATGCTGTTGTATTACCCATACTCACATCCAAGTCACATTCTTGGGTATCCCAGGGCAAAGAGGAATACTAGCACACCAGAACTTAGGACTGTAAGGGAGGAGGAACATTTATGATCACAGTTCCGGGGTGGAAAAGGGCTCTTGTAGTCACTCAAAGAGCAGATCATAGAACAGAAGAACAGAGAACACACCTCTCTTTAGATAACACCACCTTGGAAAACACTGAAAACTTATAGCACCCCAGAGCTAGCTCTGAGAGAACCAGAAAGGTCTGAAGATTGAGAAAGTGTCCCTTTTAGCCCAGGAGTAGAGTCTCACTTAGACATAGAGTTAAAAATTTTTAAACGGGCTGAGAATATTAGCATACAACAAGTACTTGACTGAAGAAAATTGCTATGGTTACAGGGAAGAACAAAACACAAACTCAGAAGAAGAGTAAAAAAAAATCAAAACTGCCACATCCAAAGCTAAAAGAAAGAAAAATGTGAATTATTCTCACACTAAAAAAGAATTCCAGGAAGAGCTCAAAACAGATTATCGAAATCAAATAAGAGGAGAGGAAAATTGAGAAAAGAAATGAAAGTGATGCAAGAAAATCATGAAAAAAATTCAACAGCTTGGTAAAGAAGGCATAAAAATGCTGGAGAAAATAATATCTAAAAAGTGGAATAGGCTAAATTATAAAAGTCAGAAAAATCCACTGAAGAGAACTCCTCAAAAGCAGAATTGGCCAAATGGAAAAACACATACAACATCGAAATGGAAAAGGGTCACTGAAGAAAATAATTCCTTAAAAATTAGAATTGGATAAATGAAAGCTAATCACTTTATGAGACCTCAAAAAAATAAAGCAAAATCAAAAGAATGAAAAAAATAGAAGAAAGTAATGAAAATCTCATTGGAAAAATAACTAACCTGGAAAATAAATCCAGGAGAGAGAATTGAAAAATTATCAGACTACCTGAAAGCCATGATCAAAGTATCTTTTTTCCAGGAAATTATTAATGAAAACTGCCCTGATATGCTAGAAGCAGTGGGTATGATAGAAATTTTAAAAAATCCACTGATCACCCCCTTAAAGAGATCCCAAAATAAAATAGAACTGCCAGATCAAGGTGAAAATACTGTAAACAGACAGAAAGTAAGAATTCAAATATTGTGTAGTCATAGTCAGAATAACACAAGACTTAGCAACTTCTACATTCAATCGTTGGAGGACTTGGAATATGATATTCCAGAGGGCAAAGGAACTAGTATTACAACCAAGAATCACCTACCCAGGAAAATTAAATATAATCCTTCAAGGGAAAAAATGGATGTTCAATGAAATAGAGGACATTCAAACATTACTAATAAAAAGATTACTACTGAATAGAAGATTTCATTTTCAAATATAAGACATAAGAGAAACACAAAAAGGTTAACAGGAAAGAGAAATCATAAGACATCCAATAAGGTTAAACTGTTTATATTCCTACACAAGAATATGATACTTCTAACTCCTAAGAACTTTATCATTACAGTAGTTAGAAGGTGTGTGTGTGTATCTATCTATATATCTATATCTATATCTATATATATATAGAGAGAGAGAGGAGGGGGGATTGGGTATGGGTTTAATATGATGGGATAATATCTAAAAACATGAAATTAAGGTGTGAGAAAGAGGAATACAATGGGAGAAGGGGAAAGGGAGAGGTTGAATGGGGTAAATTATTTCACAGAAAAGTGGTACAAAAAGCTTTTATAGAGGAGGGGAAGATGAGAAAGAAAGGACCTGGGCAGCACTTGAACCTTAATCTCATTGGTATTGTCTCAGACAGAATAACTCATTTGGGTATAAATATTCATTTGGGTATAAAAATCTATCTTGCCCTACCAGAAAGTAGGAGGGGAAGGAGATAAGAAGGACGGGGCTCATAGAAGGGAGGGAAGATTGTGGGAAGCAGTAATCAAAAGCAAGACACTTTTGAGGATGGACAGGGTGAAAGGGAAGGGAGAAGATGAACAGGGGGAAAATCTGAGAGACAGAAATACACAAAAATCATAACTGAAAAAAATTACAGCAAATTTCTCTGATGAAGGTGTCATTTGACAAACATACAGATATTTGAGTCAAATTTATAAAAATGAGTCATTCCCTGATTGATAAATCATAAAAGGATATGAACAAAATGTTTTTAAATGAAGTAAAACTATTTATTGTCATATAAAATGCTACAAATCACTACTGGTTAGAGAAATGCAAATTAAAACAACTCTGTGGTACCATCCCACACATTTCAAATTGGCTAATGTGACAGAAAGGGAAAATGACAAATTCTGGAGAGGATGTGGAAAAATTAAGATACTTATGTATTGTCCATGAACCTATGAACTGATGCAACTATTATAAAGAACAATTTGTAATGATGGCAAAAAAGGTTATAAAACCATGCCTACCCTTTGATCTAATAATATCACTAATATGTTTGTTTCCCTAAGATGCAAAAAATGAAAAGGAAAGGACCTATATGTACACAAATATTTATAGCAGCTCTTTTAGTGGTGGCAAAGAATTGTAAATAGAGGGGATGATAATTGATTTCTCATCAATTGAGAAATGGTTTGAAGAAATTGTGATTCATGATTTTGATGAAATAATATTGTACTACAAGAAATGATGAGCAGTATGCTCTCAGAAAAAAAAAAACACCTAGAAAAAATTACACAAACTGGTGCAAAGTGAAGTGAGCAGAACCAGGAGAACATTGTACATAGTAACAGAAATATTACACAATGATCAGCTGGAATGATTTAGCTTTTCTCAGCTATATAATTATCCAAGACAATTCTTAGGGACTTCAGGATGAAAAATATTATCCATCTCCAGAGAAAGAACTGATAGAGCCTGAATACAGATCAAAGCATACTATTATCTTGGGAGTGAAAACTTGAAAACTTCTCAGAATGTGTCTTAGAGTTTGGTGAAGTTTTGACTGTTGGCTTTCCCCTTCCTCCTTCTTCCCTCCCCCTTCTTTACTACTGCCACATCAGCATTAGGCCCTTTAGGAGTTTTTGACCTCCAACCTTGCTGGTGACCTTTCTCCCTCCCTCTCCCTTGCTTCAGGACCCTTCCCCCTTTCCCTTGCTGTCAATCAGCATTAAGCTCTTAGCCCCTCCCTTCTTCACTTCAGCATTTGCCAAATGAGGATAGGTTCATTTGAATTGACTGTCCCCTATTTCCTTGTTTTTGTAAACCCAACTCCCAGCCATTGAGGGATAGTGGCAGTCTTCCCTGTTATTTGCCATTGGGGAAGATTTTCACACCAAGACTTGAGCCTTCCTCTCAGCCAATGAGAGAAGGGACAGTTGTGGGGAGGGGGCTTGACTGTGTTTTGGTGTATATTCTCGTTCTGTCTTTTGTAACATGCCTCCTCTCCCTGATCTGTCATGGAGAGGACTGCCTTCTTCTCCCTGGGGAAGAGAATAAAAATTTCCTGTTTATATCCTGATAAGTCTCCATGTTCTTGAATAAATTTTGATTGGGGTCTTTTATCACATGCACTAAAAAATAACATTCTTTTTCTTTCTTTCTTTTTCCTGTGTTTTCTTTCACAATATTACTAATGTTTTATGTGACTGCATATCTATAACTTATAACAAATTGCTTGCTTTCTCAATGAGGAGGAAGTGGAGGTAGAGAATTTTTAAAAATGAATGATAAAAATAGATTTTATGTGTAATTGGAGAAAATGTTAAATAAACATATTAAAAAAATAAAATACAAACTCTTTGAGAGCACAGACTTTCTTTTATTTTTTCTGCTTGTACCTCCAGTGCTCACTATAGTGCTTTATACACAGCAAGTGATTAGTAAGTGTTTTTGTGTTCATGCCTCTACTTTTAAATCATGTGGAATTTTCACATCTAATGAAATCCCACATTTGTCCGATATTCTTGTACGTAGGCAATGGATCAAGTAAGTGTTAACAGAAGAAAGGTATTTTAAAGCACATTCTAGTACTATTTCTCTAAATTGATATCTATATTTTCTAAATATATCTATATTTAAAATATATTTATTACCTATTTTGTAGCACTTAAATTATGAATGAATGTTTTTTGAACTAGGAAGGAAAGCAGATTTGAAGGGAAACTTTTTAAAAATATAAATCATTCATTTTGTGCATGTGTGATTGCTTGACTTTTCAAATAATTTGACATTTAATAAACTATTAGCATACCAATAAAGTAACTAAACATGTAAAGAGATTTGGGTTCCATACTTATTCCATATTAAAAATTCTGCAGCCAGATTACCTGATTCACATCTACACATTTTGCCTCCAAGCTAGAGATGTATACCTCCTTTTTAATATTTTATTGTCCTGCAGATGAACCAATTAGAATAATTTATTATTATTATTATTTTGTATATCTCTTCTTTTTTTAAAGAACCTTCTCCTACTACCCCTTTTTTCCAGTCTCCCTTCTACCTCAACAATCATACTGAAAAGGATGCATCCATAATATAAACATGAGGTGTGACTGGCAATTCAAAGGCTTGCATATTGTCAGAGTAGATCAGTAAGACTCTACAATTCATACAGCCTTCTTCAAGATGGAAGTGTAATTTTTTTTTATATTAATAAAACTTCATGGTATTGACTAAAGTAAGGAGGTAAAATATCTTCCCCATAGGGCTAGATTTAGAGAGCAATTAGAAGTACTCACAATTTTTTCAGAAGCATAGAACAAGAGAACTTAGTACCTACCTAGTTAGAAAGAATCACTAGTTGGAACAAGAAGGTGACAGATAGTGGGATGAGGTGTGGTCCTTCCTTGACCTGGGCAGCATCCTCCCTCAAAGAGATTCAGTGTCTCTTTTCCTTCCAATGGGAAGACACCTTCCCTCCCCCACCCCACCCCAGCTGAGGTCCTGCTTCACTTTACTTGGGCAAAAGAATTCCCAAGTATCATTTTGGCAAGTAATGTTGTTTTAAAATACCTGTTTACATCATATATAATTTTGTAGAATTATACCATTCAATTTCCTCTATATTAGGACTCAACCTAGGATCCATGAAACTTTTAAAATATATGTTTTGTTATTTTATTCTAACACAATTAGCTTATTCGCCATATTATCTTTTAATTTTATGCATTTAAAAACACTATTCGAAAACACATCCATATGTTTCACCAAGCAACCATGATACAAAAAGTCAAGAACCTCTAATAAAGAGGAAAAAATACTTTTTAAAATTCCATGTATGACGGGGTGGCCGGGTAGCACAGCGAATAAGAGCACCGGCCCCAGTGTCAGGATGACCTGGGGATCGAATCTGGGCTCAGACACTTAGCAGCCACCCAGAAACACCTGGCCATATAACCTTGAGCAAGTTACTTAACCCCAATTGCTTAGGGGCAGCCATGTGGCTCAGTGAGTAAGAGCACCAGCCCCAGTGTCAGGATGACTTGGGATAGAATCCCGGCTCAGATACTTAGCCCCACACCCAGAAATAACTGGCCGTGTAACCTTTAGCAAGTTACTCAACCCCAATTGCTTTAAAAAAAAATACACTTATGACAAAGAAACCCTAGCCATTGCCTGTTTATTTAAAGTAATTTTCACACTACAAAATTCTCACACAGTGAAATTAACATTTGATTTAATAGCAATGACTCCTAAGGTAAGTTTGCTCACTTATTTAGATAAGTAAATCACATGATCCTTGGTACTTGTAATTTCTGTAATCGATACTCCATAGTGAGTAATCTTCATTATCTTCTATGAGTTCAACTCTGGCCAAATCCCCAAATTTAACCTTTCCTATGCATAGATATAAAAGGGATTCCTATGTGCATAGGAGATCTCAGGGGATATAGTGAGAGGGGAATATTTGTCAGAGGAAACATGATTATTTAACTGCGTCAAAAAAAAAATCAACATCATTTCAGGAAGAAAAATCCTTCTCAAAACAGACCTTACTACTTCCCTTAATAGTTAGCATTTACCTAAAGCTTTAACATTTGCATACATTTTACATGTTATCTTATTTAATCCTCATAACTATCCTGTAAGATAAGTGCTATTTTTGTCTCATTTTACAGAAGAGGTAACTGAGGGTGAGAGAGGGTGACAATGACTTGTCATGGGTCTCATACATGGTCAATATCTGAGGTGGGAATCAAACTCAAGTTCAAGGGACTCCAGATATAACATTTTGTCTCTGCTGCCACCTAGCAAATCCATAATTCTGTGTTTTGGGGCCCAGTTCTTTGAATATATCTTTTTCATTAATGTATCAACTTCTGAGGTTGGAGTCAGGAAGAAGAGTGTTAATCCTTTCTAGTATTTCTACCATTCACAGTGATAAAAATCATCTCTGTTATCTAGAGTAGCTTTCCTTTTTGATATACATGGTTATCACTAATGCCCTCTGGGTAGCTTTTTCTTTTCCTTCTCCAATCCCTTCCATGGATAAATCCCCATGTTCCTTCCTTTCCTCCAATAAATAAATAAAGCTATTTGTTTTCTTTTAAAAAAAAATAAGAAATCAGAATTTTATAGGTTGTTATGAAATATCTTTTTTCCTTTTTTGCAGATATATTAACTGTATAAGATAATTCTTATAAAGAACAATTTGGAATGATGCCCAAAAAGGTTATAAAACCAGGCATACCCTTTGATCTAATAACATAACTAATATGTTTGTTTCCCTAAGAATTCCACATTGATTGGGCCTTAATCTTTTGACTTATAACTATTTTGTTGCTTCTGTAACTCTTGTCTTCATGCACTCAGGCCAAACATCAAGTTCCTTTCTATGAGCACAGTAACATGGGATTTTTAGGCATACAGATCATGAATTTAATATTTTTCACTGACATTTCATGTTCTCTTTTCTTCCTAACTCCAGCCCTAGTCCCAGGGGACTTAATATTGACTTAAATGCTTCTTCAAATTCTCTAACCTTCCATTTCCTCAGCCTTTTTCTACACTCCATCACCATCACTACCATACATAGTGAAGGTATACAATAATACCTTTCCATTACCCACACATATTCCACTTACCTAATTAGAATTGCTGATATTTCCCTATCTATAACCTTTTATCATTCATTATCTTTCTCCTTATCTTTCACTCCTCCTATACCTGTTCTTTTTTTATACCTGTTCTTTTCCATAATTTAGAATCCCAATTTCCCCATCCTTCAATACTTACTCATACTCTGATATTACTCTCTTTCCTGTCCAACCCCAATTCAGTAGTTACCCATATCAATTCTACATTGTCCTCCACTCTGGAATCCCTTATCTCATTGTCTTGTCACCATACCATTAGTCTCTTATTAAACCTCAGCCCAATATTACACTCACTATTCATCTTACCACTCCTACTCATAAGCTGTCTAATAAAGTTGGAAGTAATCCCACAATCCTATTAATTGGTTACATTACAAATTCATGTTATCCAACCTCAATCAAGCCTTCATTGCAACAAGGCAATTCTTCCTCCCCTCCCCCATTCATAACATATTTTACTCCCTTCAGAAGCTATTCGAAACTTTTTCTTCCTTCCTAAAGTAACCTTCCTCTCCCGATTCCTATTCTCTCCCCCCTCGTGGATGAGGAAAATGTCTATTACTTTATTGAACAATTAAGGCCATTAGACATGAGTTCCCACTTCTGGCATTATCTCCCACTCCCTTCCTTTCTCCATATCTCAAAAAAGGGGAGCCCTTTTCCCTACCAAAAACTACTCTTCCTCATGTGTACTTAATCCCATCTCTTTATCTGCATCCTTAACCATCTCCCCTCTTTCTTGAGTCTTTTAACTTCTTCCTACCAACTTGTACTTTCCTTATTGCCTTCAAATTGTTCAAATCTCTTCTTAAAAAAACTTTCACAAGACCCTACCATACCCTCAAGCTATCATCTGTCCTGTTTTTTGTCAAAATCCTTGGAGAAAAAAGTGTACATTTTCTGTTTCTACTCCTTTTTCTCTCACTCACTCTTCAGTCCTTGCAACTTAACTTTAGACCTAATCACTAAACTGAAAGGGTTCTCCCCAAAGTGAATACTGATTTTTAAATTACTACATCTTACGATCTTTTCTCAGTCTTGATCCTAATCCTACCTATTTCCTACCTGTATGCAACATTTGTCACTTTTGGTGATCCTGAAGACTCATTCCTCTCTTGGTTTTTATGACATTACTATTTCCTATCTCATCTTCTACTTGTCTGATCACTCCTTGTGAGTCTTTTTTGTGTACTTATCATCTGCATCACATTCCTTAACTGTGAGAGCTCTCCAAGGTTCTGAACTGGGTTCCCTTCTTCCTATATATTCTTTTGGTAATCTAATTAGTTCTTATAGGTTTAACTACTATTTCTATACAAATGCCTCCAAGAGCTACACATACAGTCCCATTCTTTCTTCTGAGCTTCAATTCCATGTTACCAACTGTCTATTGTCTATGTCAAACTAGATGTTCTGGGCATGCCTTAAGATCTATCTGAATTGATACAGAATGAAATAAGCACAGCACAGCAAAGAAAACATGTTACAATGACCACAACAAAGTATACCACACATACAAAAATAAAAAGTGAGCATAGCAAAATTATAAACATCAAGCATGATGGGAAGAGTTAAGCTCAACCACTATTTTATACAAGTGAGAGGTCCAAAAGTGTTGCACATTACACGTTTTCAGACTTATTCAATTAATTTTTCTTCTTTTTTTCTGAAAAAATATTATATTATATGGGATGACTCTGGGAATGGGAAAGGGATGCACAATGGGGAAAACTATAATTATGTAAAAAAGCAAAAAATAACCAAGAAAACTTTACTTGAAAAAATTCAACATCTAAAATAAAACTCATTGTTTCCCCCCCAAATCCTCATTTCCCCAAACTTTTCTATATGTTCAAGGCGCCATGATCCCTCTGTCTCACACTGTCATCTTGGCATTATCCTCAATTATTCTTTCTTTCACCCTACATATGCAGCTAATTGCCCAATCTTGTCTGTCCTTTATAGACATTTTTTGCATTCTCACACTTTTTCCACTCACATTTTAGTTCAGGAACCTCTCACTTCTCACCTAGTTTATTACAGCAGCCTCTTAATTGGTTTCCATGCCTCAAGACTCTCTCAACTTTAGTCCGTTCTCTACAATGATACCAATATAATGTTTTAAAGTAGTGGTATGACCTTGTAATTCACTTAGTGAAGTCCAGTGTCTTTCTATTGTCCCTAGAGTAAAATGTAAAATCCTCTTTTGAGACTTAAAGCTCAGGACAATTTGACCCCAACCTTGGGGTTTTTAGTGTCATTATACCTTTAATATTCAGTCCAATCAAAGTAAGGTCAAATCCACAACTCTTTCTATTAGTTGTGGCTCTTTCACCAACAGTTTGTACGACCTTAAAAAAGGTACTACCTTCATGTGCTATCAGAGTTGTAAATTAGTTCAGCCATGCTGGAAAAAAGCTTAGGATTATGCTTTTAAAGCTAGTAAATGATGTGTTGGCCCAGCAATACCCTATTCTAGGCCATACAACCCCCAAAATCAAAGGGGAATACCTGCTTAAACAAAACTGTTCATAACAGATTTTATTGTAGTGGTAACGAACTGAAAACTAGTGGAAAACTCATGAACTAGGGGAGGGAATATGGTAGGTGAATGTAATAGAGTACTATTGTGCTATAAGAAATGAATAGCAATCTAGGAAAACTTATATGACATGATGTAAAGTGATCAGAACAAGGACAATAATGCACTATAACATGAACTTGATAAAAATGAACAATTTTGGTAGAAACAGGAACTCCTTATGGCTCCAGGTCCCACCACCTCCAATTCATGTAAAAGGGGATTCTGAACAAACTTTGGAGCTACAGAACCCACAAACTGACACAGAGAAGCTAACCTCCTACTGAGGACAGCCCAGCAGAACAGCAAGAATCAGCCAGCACAGCACTCTGGGAGTTGAGCCTAACCCCAAGCAGAGGTTTTAGCCCCAGGGCAGGTCTGACCAGCCACCAGCTGGAGGGACTCCAGATCACCAGGAGCTGTGGCCGTTTCCAGAATTATCAACACATAGATGCTAAGGACAAAGTGAGAGGTCAATGCAGTGTGGATTTTGGGGCCCAGTATGTGGGAGTGCATCAGCTTTTGCCCCTGGGGCGAGAATCCACTGAGGGCTGCTGGGCAGCCGCAACCATGTGGCAGCTTCCACTCCTGCTGCAGACTGTAGGGGGACCAAGTGACCAGTCTAAGGGGTAATCAATCTTGCTTTAACCTGCTTGGATCTGGATTGCGGTCTAGGGTGGAGGTCCTGGGGTTTGTGAGCAGCTTGCCAAAGCGTGTGGAGGCTTCAGAGAGGGCACCCAACTAATACCTCTGGAAGCTGAGAAAACCCCAGCATTTGGAATAAAGCTCCCCCATCTGGTGGCAGAGTCCTACTGCAGCAAAAAGCCCAAAAGTCAAATAATTGAGTAGCAAAATGAGCAGGCAAAGGAAGCAAACCAAGCAAAGCAACCTAACATTAGACTCCTATTTGGGGGACAAAAAGGATCAAAGCATGAAACAGGTGGAAGACATTGAAATCAGAACTCCTGCACCAAAAGCTTCCAAGAAAAATACAAGCTGATTACAGGCCATAGAGGATCTTAGGAAGCAGATAAGAGAAGTAGAGGAAAAATTGGGAAGAGAAAGAAGAATGATGCAAAAAAATTATGGAATGAGAGTCAACAGCCTGACTGAGGAAAATAACCTTAAAAAACAGACTAACTCCAATGGCAAAAGAGGTTCAAAAGGGCAATGAGGAGAAGGATGCCTTAAAAAGCCAAGTTTGCCAGATGGAAAAAGAATCTCAAAAGCTCATTGAGGAGAATCATTCCTTCAGAATTAGACTGGAGCAAATGGAAGCTAATGACTTTAATGAGAAATCAAGGCGCTGTTAAACATATCCAAACAAATGAAAGAATAGAAGGCAATGTGAAATATCTCATTGGGAAAACTGCTGACCTGGAAAATAGATCCAGGAGAGATAATTTAAAAATTATTGGACTACCTGAAAGCCATGATAAAAGAAAGAACCTAGAAATTATCCTCCAAGAAATTCACAAGGAAAACTACCCTGATGTTTTAGAACCAGAGGACAAAATAGAGGTTGAAAGAATCTACCTATCATCCCCTGAAAAAAATCCCCAAAAGAAAACTCCTAGGAATATTATAGCCAGGTTCTGGAATACCCTAATCAAGGAGGGAATATTACAAGCAGCCAGGAAGAAACAATTTGAATATTTTGGAAACACAATCAGGATAACTCAGGATCTGGCAGCTTCTACGTGGAGGGATCAAAGGGCTTGAAATATGATATTCCAGAGGTCAAAGGAGCTGGGATTAAAACCAAGAATCACCTACCCAGCAAAACTGAGTATCATGTTTCAGGGGAAAATATGGTCATTCAGTAGAACAGAGGACTTTCAAACATTCTTGCTGAAAAAACCAGAGTTGAATAGAAAATTTGACATTCAGATACAAGAAGCAAGAGCAGCATGAGAAGGTAAAGAGGGAAAAGAATTCATAAGGAACTTATCAAAGTTGAACTATTAACACTCCTACATGGAAAAATTATAATTGTAACTGATGAAACTTTTCTCAGTATGAGAGTAGTTGAAGGGAATATGTGTGTGTGTGTGTCTATATCTGAGGGTGTACTGGCATATGAATACTTATGTGAATGTGTGTATGTATGTTTACAGGTATACATAGATAGAGGGCACAGAACCAATTTAATAGGAAGGGATGATACTTAAAAGGTAAAATTAATAGGTGAGAAGGGAATATAATGAGAGGAGATGGGGAGAGACAGAATTGGGTAAACTATCTCATATAGAAGAGGCAAGGGAAAATGACTACAGTGGAAGAGAAGAACAGGAAGGCAAATGCGAACGGGTCAACCTTATTCTTATTGAATTTGGCTTGGGGAGGGAATGAAATACACACTAAATAGGGTATCTCACCCTACAGGAGTGTAGGGGGGAAGGGGATGAGAAGGGGGATAATGGAAGGGAGGGCAGGCTCGGGTGGGGAGTTGGAAGCACCCACTTTTGAAAAGGGACAGGATCAAAGTAAAGAACAGTACAAGTGGGAGGTGGGATAGGAGGGAAATAATTATAGTCAGTCTTTTACAATATATCTACTATGTTTATGTTTTGCATTAGCTACCCATGTACAACCTATACTTAACTACTTATCTTCCCAGTAAGGGTAGGTAACAAGGAAGGAAGGGAATGAATCTAGAATTCAAAGTTTTAAAATCAAATTATATATATATATATACACTATCATTAATACTATTTTCATGTAATTGGGAAATAAGATGTACAGGCACTGGGGCATAGAGATCCACTATTCCCTACTGGAAAAGTTGAAAGGGGTATGGGACAAGATATGGGAGAGAACATATTGGAGGAGCTGATATCCTGTGGGACTGCTATTTTGGGCAGTTGGGTAGGGGAAAAACAGGGAGAAAATTTGTAACTCAAAATCTGGCAGAAAGGAATGATGCAAATCAGAAATTAGTAAAGTATTTGAAAAATGAAAAATATGAACAATTTTGAAAAACTTAAGAATTCTCACAAATACAGTGATTGCTGAGGAATAGTGCTGCTCACATCCTGACAGAAAAGTAATGGTTACTAATATGCCAAAAGAGTCAAAAATGACTTTTGCTTATTTGTTTTAAGGAGTTTTGTTTTTGCTATAATTTTTTTCAATTGGAGGGGAAGATGAAAATGGAAAAAAGTAAAAGATTAATAATTGAAAAAAATAATAACGATAAAAATAGTCACCTTCATTCTTTTGGGGCTTTGTTGTCCTCATTTGCAAAATAAGAAAGTTCAACTAGAAGATCTTTAATTTTTCTTTCAAATCTAATTATCAAATTCTGATCCATAAAAATTGTTACTGATTTTTCCATCATTTGGGATTAGAATGGTAATTGATTGTAATAAGAAATTAAACTTAGCTCATTTTTCTGTAGATATTTTAAAATTCAAATTATTTATGTAATAAAATGCATCATGGAGTAGGGAAACTGGGGGAAATAACTTTCATGAATCATCCCATAATTATTTTAAAATTCAGAGGTGTTAGACACTTCCAAAATATGTGATTGGCATAGGTGGTTAATAATGATAATAGATAAGTGAAAATATTAGTCTGACAGGAGATCCCAAGAGTTATAACCAAGGTAGACTTATTATTGGGATTCATTTTTAAAAGTACAGTAAAGAAATAAGTTCTGCCTCTTATAGCCTAGCATAATGATAGAGTCGAGTGTGGGGTCTAGCTGTCTCATAGAGGTGAAGGAACATGTTTGTTTCTTATTTCATTTTTAAATTTAAAGTTATGTATGAATCTCCAGTACAAATCTGCCTATCACTTAAGTGTTATTTTTTGAGCTTTGACATTAAACATAAACATTATGAGAGTTGAGTGTAATCTATTTTTTATATGTATGTGAACCAGTGCACCTTGCTACCCATAAACTTTAAAAAGGATCATCTGATGTTTCCTTGTTTGATCTCTCCTGTTTTCCTAGTGATAGTTGAGTGGCCTTAGAATCTAAGGCTTAGATCATTGTTTCTTAATTTCTGATCCATAGAAAATTGTTACTGGTTCACAAAACTTTTACTACTAAAAATTCCATCCCACTAGAAACCTGTGCACAAAACCCCCACTGAGTACTTTTCTTTCTCTTTTCTCCTGCATTTGACTTCTCCCACAGTTGTCTGCATCCTTTCCTTAATGCCATAATCCTAGCCTCCTGATCCCTCCAAAGCAATTTCACTGAGATTGTGGTCTGTTGTAAAGGACTTATTACTGATCCAGAGTATATGTTGGACTAAGATTTATTACTTCAGAACAACATAGAGATCGTTTTGTGACTTTGCAGATGTAACCTCTCAAGCTCTCTTGCTAATCTTTTTCAACTTTTCATCATTCCTCATTTATCTTCTTGACATGATATTCACACAATTTTTGCCATTTATAACCCAAGTCTGGAACTGGAACCCATTTTGAAGTTTTGATTTTCATGCATAATTTAGTTATTTTCCAAAGAAGGGATTCTTATAGGTGGGATATGATATGTGTTTGACAATTCTGAGTTGGAAGTGTTCGTCCATCCTTTGGAAAACTCGAGTTATGAGAAACTCGTTATCTCCTAAAAAGTATTCTATTCCATTTCTGGAGATTTCTCATTACAGGGATGTTGTAAAATGTGGCACTAACTCTCCCATGTCTACCAGTTTTTTCTAGTTTGACTCCCTGGGCCACAATGAAAAACTGAATCCTTCTTCCACAGGACAGCCCTTCAAATACTTAAAGTTGACTACTTTGTCTCCATTCTATCTTTTCCTCCTCAGCCTAGTGCATTTCTTGTGGGAGCTGAACAGAATACACAAGAGTAATCTGGTCCATTCTGCTTTGGTTACCTTAATGATGTTTTACAATTTCTATTCTGGTTATTTGTTAATGTTTCACCCTCACCCGAAATTAGATTTTAAACTTGAAAGTAGAGATTTTGTTTTTCTAAAAGTCATTATGGGGCCAGCTAGGTAGCACAGTGAATAGAGCACTGGCCCTGGATTCAGGAGAACCTGAGTTCAAATCTGGCCTCAAGTACTTAACACTTACTAGCCATGTGACCTTAGGCAAGTCACTTAACCCCAATTGCCCTGACTTCCCCCTTCCAAAAAGCAAAAAAAAAGTCATTATGTCCCCAGATCCTTGTACTTAGGAAGTTCTTCAAAAGTAATTATTGAATTTAAGGTAGAAACATGAGAGATTTATACTTACTATTTACTCAGTTTAAAAACTTTATTATGGATGAGTTATTCCTTCTCTTTCTCCAAATTTGGATAAAGCTAAACAAGTTGACCAAAATCCATTGGTATGAACAAAAGTTCTGTAATTTCTATTTTCTCACAAAAACATTTATTCATAATCCCAATTATGAAAGAACATTTAGAGAGAAATTGTTCTAGGTATTAATTTCACTTCAAGATTAGTATACTTTCAGAGGAAGAATATTGCCCTAGGAAATTCAGAGATAACATTTAATTTTTTTCCCAAAGAAATGAAATCATATTAGGCCTATATCACTTATCCAGAGATATAATAAATGCTTGCTTCTACTAGGAATATCTGAAATCCAAGAGGAATGGTGACATTCCATTGAAATGAAATATTTGCCTTTTGGGGGATGGTATTCATGATATTAATATATAAATATTACTTTTTCACTTTTACAGTGTCATCGTCCATAGAACAGATTGCATGACAACAAGAAGTTATATTTCTTTTTATAGGTTTGTTGGGTTATAAAATTAGACAATAAAGTTTGCTACATTATCTTAGGCACTTAATAATTTATGCTGTTATTAGTACATGACTTAAATTTATCCAAATATATATGCATATAAATAGCATGTTGGGTACATTGCTTGCTATCCACTCATGATAAAGTCCTGGAAGGATCAGTAAGGATATGAGTAAACTAAAACATCATTATACATCTAAAAATAAACTAGATCTTATGTGCACATAGAACATATTATTAAAGAAATGCTTAGTGAACATCTATTTCTCATTTAATTTTCCTCCAGTTACATGTAAAACGAACTTTTAACATTTGTTTTTAAAACTTAGAGTTCCAAATTCTCTCCCTTCCTCCTTTGCCCCCCCCACCTCATTGAGAAGACAAGTGATTTGATATACATTATACATGTGTAGTCATGCAAAAATTATCCACAATAATCATATTGTAAAAGAAAAATGTAGACAACAACAATTTTTTAAAAGCTTAAGAAAAATAAAATTGAAAAAGGTATGCTTCCATCTGCATTCAGACATCATCAGTTCTTTCTCTGGGGATATTTAGCAATGTTCATCAGTCCTTCAGAAATTTTTTGGATCTTTTCATGGCTGAGAATAGCTAAATCATTCACAGCTTATCATCTTACTGTTACTTTGTATACAGTACATTTAGTGCTGTCACTTTGTACTCAGTACATTGCATTTTTGCATCAGTCCATGCAAGTCTTTCCAGGTTTTTCCTGAGAACATCTTGCTCATGTAGTACTATTATACCATATTATAGTATATGGAATACAATAGTAGTATTCCATCATAATCACATATCACAACTTGTTCAGCCACCCCCCCCAATTGAGGGGCATCCCCTTAATTTCTAATATTTTGCCCCCCCAAAGAAGCTACTGTAAATGTTTTTGAATATTTAGGTCCTTTTCCTTTTTTAAAATCTCTTTTGGAATACAGACCTAGTAGTAGTATTGGTAGGTCAAAGGATATGCATGATTTTATCATCCTTTGGCCATAGTTCCAAGTTGCTCTAAAGAATGGTTCAATAGTTCACAACTCCAACAACGGTGCATTAACATCTCATTTTTCCCACATTCCCTCCAACATTCATCATTCACCTTTTCTGTTCTATTAACCAATCTGATAGGTATGAGGTAATAACTTAAAATTGTTTTATTTTGCAATTTTCTAATCAACAGTGAGTTAGAATATTTTTTCATATAGGTATAGATAATTTTGATTACTTCATCTGAAAACTTATCATATCTTTTGGTCATTTATCAATTGTGGAATGGCTCTAATTTTTATGAAATTGACTCAGTTCTCTATATGTTTGAGAAATGAAGCCTTTATCAGAGAAACTTGCTTCAAAATGTTTTTAACAGTTACTATTGCTTACTGTATTATCCTCAATTCCATTCCCTACACCCATTTATTCTATTCTCTCTCTCCTTTCAACATGACTCCCTTCAAAAGTGTTTTGTTTCTGACTAGTCCCTCATTTCCTTTTTTAGTCATTTATGATGAGGGTAAAGTTCACTCCCCTTCACCTGTTCCTTATTCCCTTCCACTGTAAAAGATTTTTCTTGCCTCTTTTATGTGAGATATTTAATCCCATTCTACTTCTTTTCTCTTTCTTCCAGTACATTCTACTCACTCCTTAATTTTATTTTTTAAAAATCATCCTTCATATTCAACTCACATCTCTACCTTCTCTCTCTCTCTCTCTCTCTCTCTCTCTCTCTCTCTCTCTCTCTCTCCACACACACACACACACACACACACACACACACACACACACCTTCTAACTGCTCTAAAAATGAGAAAAGCCTCATGATTCAGAAATATCACCTTCCCAAGTAGAAATGTACAGTTTAACCTTATTAAGTTCCTTATGACTTCCCTTTCCTGTTTCTCTTTCTACAGTTCTCTTGAGTCTTTTATTTAAAAGTCAAATTCTCTATTCAGTTCCGGTCTTTTCATCAAGAATTCTTGAAAGTCCGCTATCTCGTTGAATATTAATCTTCCACTTTCATGGACTATACTCAGTTTTGTTGGGTAGGTGATTCTTGGTTGTAATTCTAGCTCATTTTCCCTCTGGAATATGATATTCCAATCCCTCAGATCTGTTAATGTAGATGCTGATAAATTTTCTGTTATCCTGACTATGGATCCTCCATACTTAAATTGTTTCTTCCTTGTTGCTTACAATATTTTCTCCTCAACTTGGGAACTCTGGAATTTGACTATATTATTCCTGGAAGGTTTTTTTTTTTGGTATCTCTTTTAGGAGGTGATTGGTGGATTCTTTTGGTGATATTTTACCCTCTGGTTCTAGGATCTAAATAGAGTTTTCCTTGATAATTTCTTGAAAGGAGATGTCTAGGTTCTTTTTTGATCTTGGCTTTCAGGTAGTCCAGTAATTTTTAAATTATCTTTCCTTGATCTGTTTTCCATGTCAATAGTTTTTCCAATGAGATATTTCATGTTGTCTCCAATTATTTCATTCTTTTGTTTTTGTTTTATTGTTTCTTGATTTCTCATGAAGTCATTAACTTCCATTTACTCCATTCTATTTTTGAGAGGGGGAAAGGCAAGGCAATTGGGGTTAAGTGACTTGCCTAAGGTCACACAGCTAATAAGTGTGTCAAGTGTCTCAGACCAGATTTGAAGTCAGGTCCTCCTAACTCCAGGGCTAGTGCTCTATTCACTGAACCACCTAGCTGCCATTTGCTCCATTATAATTTTTAATGAATTATCTTCTTTAGTTAGACTTTGGTTGTTCTTTTCCATTTGGTCAATTCTGCTTTTTAAGGCATTCTTCTCCTCATTGGCTTTTTGGACCTCTTTTGCCTTTTGGTCTAGTCTGATTTTTAAGGTGGTATTTTCTTCAGTAATTGTGTGTGTGTGTGTTTATGTCCTTTACCAAGCTGTTGACTCTTCTCATTATTTTCTTGCATCACTCTCATTTCTCTTCCCAATTTTTCCTCCACCTTTCTTACTTAATTTTCAAAATCTTTTTTTAGTACTTTTGTGGCTTGAGACCAAATCATATTTTCTTGGAGGCTTTAGATGTAAATATTTTGACTTTGTTTTAGTATTCTGAGTGTGTGTTTTGATCTTCCTTGTCACCATAGTAACTTTCTATGGTCAGAAGGTTTTTTGTTCTTGTTGTTGTTTGCTCATTTTCCCAGCCTGTTACTTGACTTCTAACTTTTTGCTAAAATCCCAGGTTTCAGGGGTTTTGTGCAGCTGTTTTCAGAGATATTTTGAAAGACCTATAAGTTTTTGGTTTTTCCAAAGTGGTATGAAATAAGGAGAGATGTTTCCTACTTTCCTGGTCTGTAATCTGGTCTGTGAGTGACCACAAGCACTCTTTTCTGCCACAGAACTGGGAGAAGGGTCCCCCTACACTGTGACTGCAAGCTCTGACTTGCTAGTGCTCCTCCTTTCCCTGGAACTGCCACCCAAGGCTGCAACTCAGATCTCAATATGAGCAAAGCAACAGAGTCTTGCCTTAGTGCTGCAAAAAATTCTCTGTTATCTCCTCCCGACCAATTGTTCAATTCCCTTACAAACTGTGGGCTGAACGTTCTGGAAGTAGTCACTGCCACTGCCACTACTGATTCAGTCACTCCCATTGCCTGCTCCTGTTTTGCTGGGGCCTGGACTGTGCTGACATGGCCTGTACATGACTGAGCTCCACTCTCATTCAGTTGTAATAGACTTTTCTTTCTGATCTTCCAAGTTTTCTTTGGCATTTATGGGCTGAGAGGTCTGGAAACTGCTACCGTTACCAGCAATTAAGTTCGTCAGATATGCTTTGGGTTTGCTGGGCCTGATCTGCACTAGACTGTGCTCCTCTCTCACCCTGGTGCAACAGACCTTTTCTTCTGATCTTCCAACTTGTATTTAGCTGTAAATACATTTCATTCCATCTTTTTTGTGGGTTCTGCTACTCTAGAATTTGATTAATTTTTAAAGATATTTGGAGAGGTTTGGGAGAGGCTCAGGTGAGTCCCAGCCTTTACTCCACCATCTTAGCTCTACCTCTGATTAATGAACATCCAGAAGAAGAAATGGTGATCACAAAAAAGCCTATACATCATTATTAGTCATATGTAGGCTTCAGACTCTTACTAACTTTGTGACAAGTCACTAAACCTCTATTCCTCAGTTTTCTCATCTATAAAATAGGGGGGGGGGGCGTTGGACTTGATGGCCACTAAATCTATCATACCCTAATTTTATGATTTTCAAATTTATTCAGTTCTTTTTCTTGACCTGCTCTTGACTTGCTTTCTGATTAGTATTTTATTATTAAACGGGTTTGCTTATGTTTTTGCACACTTAATAGCTTTTCTTGGCCCCAAAATAACTTACTCCTTGGTGATCAACCACCAGTAATGAATGTGAACTTGAGATAGAATCATCTTTAGACAATAGCCCCGTCATCTGTTGCCAACAGTGTACTTGAAGTCTTTCCAACTTGAAGAATTCCAAGAGTGTATTCTCTTTACTCTCATGTAATTTGAGAATCCTTGATTTCATCAGAATCATATTTTTTGAGTTTCCAGTATGGCTGGTAGGGGTTTCATGACATGATATGCACAAGACTCGTGTAAAATGAAAACATGTGATCATAATAATAATGGCTACATTTATATAGTGCTTTAAGATCTGAAAGTACTTGGCCATATCATTTTATACTTACATCAACCCTGGTAGATGCCATTATCATTCCCATTTTAGAGATGAAGAAACAGAGATAGACAGAGGTTAAGTGATTTGCCCAGGGTCAGAAAGCTATTAAGTGTCAGAGTGCTAGATTTGAGATTAGCTTTTCCTAACTCTGGGTTCAGTTATTTATCTCCTGAGCCAAATAGTTACCTGTACCCACCAGTGAAATCATGGATCCATCAACATTCTTGCTTCTTAGAACCTCCTTGTGATAGTGAGTAATTATACGGTGAGGCACAAATACCAGTTCTTTTTGCTATTCTTTAGTCCAAGGTTTGACACTGGTTCAAGAAGAGATTGGGTAGGGGGAGGGAAGATTGGTATTATTGACTAATAATATGTTGCATTACCTATGACTATAGAATATCCTTTCTTCACAGACAGTTCTGGTAAGAGAATTGTTAGATTATCCAACTTTTATTTAAAAATGAAAGCAGAAGTCTTAAACCGGAACTAGAATTTAACCTCTACATTCTTTTTTATTGTAATGAAAATAATATTTTCTTGTAACAGGTCTTGTAATTCTCTTATATTCTGGGACCCTTGTGTTTAAAAATCTGTAATCATAGATAAGCTTCTTTACAGAACAGGCAGGTAATTTATTATTATATAAAATATTTCTATATGCCTGCCTACAGTAGGCAACCACATTTATAAAATAAACACTTGCTGAGGAGAATGTCACTTTGCTCATTGTTAAATTATCAATTTATAGTGGGGGAAAAGGGGAAACCACACATAACACTACAATGAATAAAATCAAGTGAGGTTACTGTGGGAAATTTAACTCTGAATTTAGCTTTTGTAAGTTAAACGTATCAGACATAATTAATTTCTTTGTATTTAATTCCCTCCCACTTTTTTAGTTAGGAAAAATGTAGCAGCATATTCATAATCTGAATGTTAAATCTGTTTACACTTTTCAGTAGTTATTCATGGGTAAGAAGGAGCCCATACCAATAAATAGCTCTAGTGCCTGCTTCCAGACTGTCTCAAGTACCCCAAAATAACTCTCATAGAAATATTACCAATTGGTGAGGAGCTTTTGGGTGTTATATTGTTTATACCTGACTCCAGCTAGTCCTATGTTAGTTTCATTATTGAAATATTTAATAGCACATGTGGTTGTATGGTACTGGGGCGACCTCTTTTGTTTGTTTCCAAATTCTGAAGGATTATTTTGAGGTCTGTGGAAGAGGAGAAAGATATCTCAGTGACATTCCTGAACTCTCTGATATTCAGTGATCAAACTCTGTCACAATGTTACACCATCTAAATTAATTCTTGTATGGTTTGAAATGTCAGAAGCCATTTAGCAGTAGGCCCTGAACTTCCAGGAAATTTCCATCATTGCCTTTCCCCACTTCATTAACTTCATTAACACAGTCCCTAGCTCATCTGAATTCTCCCTCAATCTATTCTTATAGTGTTTCTACTTCCCTATTAAGACATACCTTAAACAGTACACATTCGCCCAAATGACCATACGCATATATGTTCATTTGTCTATATTCATTCACCACATACATATATGCACATAGATATTTACATAGATATGTACATATGGCATACACATACATGTGTGTATACATATACAAAAGCAAAACTTAAGAAGTCCTAAATTGGGGGGGGGGCAAGATGGCAGCATAGAAACAGGAAAACTCCCTGCTCTCCCCCCATAATCACCTCAAACACGTATGAAAATGACTCTAAACAAACTTTAGGGCTACAGAATAAACAAAGTGAAAGAGAGAAACAAACCTCCCACTGAAGACAGCCCGGTAGACTGGCAGGAAGGGTCCATGGGAGCCCGCTGGGAGTAAAGCCCAGCCCTGAGGGAGCCCATGGTTTTAGCCCTAGGGCATCCTGACCAGCCACAGCGAGAGGGAAATTGGGAGAGTAAATCACCAGTAGCTGTGGTAGTTTGCAGAATTATCAACCCATAGATGACAAAGACAAAGTGAGAGGTCAGTGTGGACTCTGTGGGAACAGGGAGTCTGGGAGTGTGGTCTGGCCTCTGCCCCCAGAGGGAGTAGTAGCTGAGACACTGCATGCATGGCTGCTTCAGAGCTCCTGGCCTGCAGATTGTAGGGGGACCAAGCTCCCAGTCTGAGCGGTAATTGGTGTTGCTTTAGCCTGTTTGGATCTGGATGGTTGCCTAGGGTGGAGATCCTGCGGGGTGTGACCCATGATCCAGAGAGTGTGGAGGCCTCAGATAGGGCAGATAGGGCAGCCAAAAATAGCTCCAGCAGGTGAGAAAATCCCAGCAATCTGGAACAAAGCTTTCCTCTCTGGAAGCAGAGTTCTACTGTGGCAAAAAGTTCAAAAGTCAAGCAATTGAGTGGCAATAGGAGCAAGAAAAGGAAGTAAAGCAAATACAGCAATCTGACTTTGGGTTCCTTTTTTGGGGACAAAAAAGATTAAAGCATGGAATGGCAGGAAGAAAACAAAGTCAGAACTCCTGTACCAAAAGCTTCCAAGAAAAACACGAACTGGTTACAGGAGCTTAAGAAGGATTTCGAAAATCAAATAAGAGAAGTGGAGGAAATATTGGAAAGAGAAATGAGAATGATGCAAGAAAATCATGAAAAGCAAGTTAACAACCTGAGTGAAGAAAATAACACCTTAAAAAATAGGATAACTCAAATGGCAAAAGAGATTCAAAAAACCAATGAGGAGAAGAATGCCTTAAAAAGCTGAATTTGCCAAATGGAAAAAGAATCTCAAAAGCTCCCTGAAGAGAATAATTCCTTCAGAATTAGATCGGAGAAAGAGGAAGCTAGTGACTTTGTGAGAAATCAAGGTGCTATTAAACAGATCCGAACAAATGAAAAAAATAGAAGGCAATGTGAAATATCTCATTAGAAAATCCACTGACCTGGAAAATAGATCCAGGAGAAATAATTTAAAAATATTAGACTACCTGAAAGCCATGATCAAAAAAAGAACCTGGGGCAGCTAGGTGGTGCAGTGAATAGAGCACTGGTCCTGGAGTCAGGACCTGAGTTCAAATCCACCCTCAGACACTTAACACTTACTGTCTGTGTGACCTTGGGCAAGTCACTTAACTCCAATTGCCCTGCCTTGCCCCATCCAAAAATAAAAAAAAAAATAACCTAGAAATTATCCTTCAAGAAATTCTCAAGAAAATTGCCCCGATGTTTTAGAACCAGAGGGCAAAATAGAGGTTGAAAGAATCCACCAAATCACCTCTTGAAAAAGATCCCAAAAGAAAACTCCTAGGAATATTATAACCAGGTTCTGGAATTCCTAGATAAAGGAGAAAATATTATAAGCAGTTAAGAATAAACAATTTGAATATTGTGCAAACACCATCAGGATAACACAGGACCTAGCAGCTTCTACATTGAGGGATTGAAGGGCTCAGAATATGATATTCTGGACATCAAAGGAGCTGGGATTACTACCAAGAATCACCTATCCAGCAAAACTGATGTTTCAGGGGAAAATATAGTAATTCAATGAAATAAAGGACTTTCAAGCATTCTTGATGAAAAAACTAGAGTTGAATAGAAAATTTGACATTCAGATACAAGAAACAAGAGAAGTATGATAAGGTAAAGAGGGAAAAGAAATCATAAGGAACTTGTTAAAGTTAACAATAAATAGTTATTCCTACATGGAAAAATTCTTACATGGAAATTCCTACATGGAAAAACTATAATTGTAATTTATGAAACTTTTCTCAGTATGAGAATACTTGAAGGGAATGTAAATGTGTGTATATATATGTATATACATATATACATATGTCTATATAGGAGGGTATATGTATGTATGAATACATATGTGAGTGTGTGTATATATGTTTACAGGTATACATAGACAGAGGACACAGGACCAATTGAAATTTTTTTTGCTGTTTTGGAGGGCAATTGGGGTAAAGTAACTTGCCCAAGATCACACAGTTAGTTTTTTTTCTGTTAAGTTTCTGAGTCCAGATCTGAACTCAGGTCCTCCTGACTCCAGGGCCAGCCCTCTTCTCTCACTGTGCCACCTAGTCGCTCCCACACGACCAACTGAATCAGAAGGGATGATACTTAAAAGATGAAATTGAGAGGTGAGAGAGCAATATAATGAGAAGAGATGGGGAGAGACAGATTGGAGTAAATTATCTCATATACAAGAGGTAAGGGAAAACCATTACAACGGAGGGGAAGAACAGGAAGGCAAAAGGAAATGGTTCAATGTTACTCTCATTGAGTTTGGCTTAGGAAAGGAATGACATACACACTAAATAAGCTATCTCACCCTACAGGAGAGTAGGGGGGAAGAGGCTGAGAGCAGTGATGATGGAGGAGAGCGCAGGTTGGGGGGAAGGGAAGGTAGAAGCACACACTTTTGAAAAGGGACAGGGTCAAAGTAGAGAACAGAACAACTGGGGGACAGAATAGGATGGAGGGAAATATAGTTAGTCTTTCACAATATTATCCACTATGGAAATGTTTTGCATAGCTACATGTGTACAACCTATATTGAATTGCCAATATTCCCAGTAAGGATGGGTGATGAGGGGGGAAGGGAAAAAATCTGGAATTCAAAGTTTTAAAATCAAATGTTTAGTATAGATATAGATATATGATTTTTTACATGCAACTGGGAAATAAGATATATAGGCATTGGGGTACAGAGATCCATCTTGCCCTCCTGGAAAGTCAGAGAGGTTATGGGGGAGGATATAGTAGAGAGCAAATTGGGGGAGGTAGTACTCAGCGGGATCACTGTGTTGGGGTGGTGGGTAGGGGAATGACGAGGATAAAATTTGTAACTCAAAATGTTGTGGAAATGAATGATGTAAAATAAAAATTACCCTAAAATTTAATTTAAAAAAGAAGTCCAAGATTGAGTTTGTATCAGTTCATAGTGTTTGTCATTTTACATTTCAGTTTTTTGAGGGGTGTTCTCCTTCTTTTAAAACATACCTAAATACCCATGAAGTCTGTAAGTGGTTAATAAAACCGCTACAAGTAATCATTTTTCAAAGGTAATTATCACAAAAGCTTTTCATCTGTACAAACCACTGTGTCAGTCAGTAGAATTGACAAAGGAGTCTCATATTTGATAGAAATTCCATGATTTTTTAATTGGTTTGATTATTGATACTCCCAAACCTTGATCTGGCAAAAATCAACTTGTTAAGAATGAATAGTGACCAGAACCACTGGATGATTATTTATTGTATTATACAAGAATATTTTGTTGGTTTTAACAAATCAAAGTACTGACATTGAGTTATTTTATTAGTAAGCAGGCTTTCTTACTGATTCCAATCAGTAAAGCCAGGAAAGTCATCTATATATCCTTGAAAAGGATGAATGAGAATACCCAGTTGAATCCAGAGATAAAAAGTCACCTGCTCCTCTACTTGTCAGCTAACAATAGGTGTTACAAAATGCTTCCAAACTAATTCCAAACCTTTTAATAGACAAGGCTGTTGTGTATTTCAGGTGAAAACCATTTTACTACTATTATATCTAGCTGTAGACTAGTTCATTTGGTGAGCTATTTCAGTGACTCTCTTTTCATGTTAAGTCTTTGTTAAAAGGTGTAGTATTTTAGAAGGTGGTGGTCTCTTGGATTCAATTACTTTCAAGGATCGATCTCAAGTCTAGCTACACATCCAGCAGCTCTGTGGTTTCCAATAATTTGAGTTTAATAGACTTACTTCTGTGTTCATCTTTCATGGAAGGCATTTATATTTATTGATCCCTTTTTACACTTGGTATGGAGCTTGGTTTATTTCCTCTTTTTCTCCTTGGAACTGTATTAGTCCACGGGTTTGGTTTGCTTATGTGAATACCTAAGCAAGTCATCAGAATCTGCCTGATAAAAACTCTCTCAGGAGAGTTTCATTAAATCTTAATTGTCATGACTACTGAAATATGTACTTACTTCTTATTGAAGCTATCCTATCATGGCTAGATTGATAATAATAAATCAGTTTTTCAAAATCAATCCTAACTCTTTTCTAAGTTGTTTTTTAAAAATGTATTCTGGGAATATCTTACTTGGCCCAGGGGATATTTGGGGTTCCCTCTAAATAAGAAAGCTTGATGTTTTAGCATAGGTGACTTCTTCATTACAAAAATGGTCTTTGTGATCATTTTTCAAGAACATTATTTTCTGAAAATTGCCTCAACATCATTTTAAAACTCCTAATGTGTCTGTGCTCAAATGAATAATTAGTTCAACTGTTCAGATGGGATTGATGGATGGTTTCATTGAAACTGTCTGTTTGATTCTATTGACTGACCAATCAAAGTGATTATATATGTAGACAATCCATGTAGAATCCCTGGAATATTACCATGTAAAGACTCCCAATAAATATTTGGTGAGAATGGTATTTCTTTTTATTTTATTCTTTCTTACATGCCTATGAAATAAATAGCAGAATTATCCCCATTCCATGACTGGATTTAATAAATTTAACTTCACCAAAAAGTTAATAAGTGCTTAAGTTTACACAAGAGGGATCCCTGATCTCCATAGAGCTTAGAGTTTTATATATTTCAAGAGTTCAAGAATCTATTATTTCATCACTGTGTGCACTCCCCTGATACACATCTCAACCTCAGATTATGTCAGAGAGAGAGAGAGGGATGGAGGGAGAGAGAGAGAGAGAGAGAGAGAGAGAGAGAGAGAGAGAGATTCTAGCCAGACCTCTGATAACGAGTATCTCCAAACATAGCTGGACTGACACATGACTGACAGACATATATTAACACCTTCAGAAAATGGTATGAACTGAATGCATGCTTCATTGGCATGTTATGTCATATTGCTCATCCTGGGTTCTTATTAGGGCTGAGCAAAAGATGGTAAAAAGAAAGTATAGGAGAAGTACAATTAAGTAAGTAGGGGTTTAGTCTGAAATGGGAAAAGGGAGAGAGGGTGTCTGAGTTGAAGGGTTTGACAATGGAGGATTACTTCAAGCAAAATCATCTTGAGGTAGTGGATCACAAAGGTGAAGCTAGACATGACTTGAGTCTTGAAGAGGGAAATGGAAGAAACTGGGGTCAGATTATTACAGGAAATACAAATTGCAGTGCTAAAAACAAAGAACTATAATAGGAATTTTTGTTAGAAAAAAAGAAACAGCAAGCAATAATTGAATGAGAGGGATGAACTTATACATAAAATAGAAGAGGGAGGCAGAATGAATCAGAAAGATTAACAATAATTTGCTGTATACAGGAGATATAAGAAATATCTTTATAAGATTCGTACTGAGCTAAAATGAGAATTTGTGTAGAATTTATTATGCTTTAACTGATAAAGCTAGAGTGGCAATCTTGAACTTATATAAAGCAACAGTAGATCAAAAAACTTGATGTCCTTTCTAAAGGTTTCCACATTAGGGATAGTGTGGTACAATGAAAACAACCCTGGATTTGGAATTACTTGAGCCAGATTTGTGGCTAGTACCTGATTCATGTGATAATGAGCAAATCACTTAACTTTTCTAAGTCTCGATTTTCCCATTTTAAATATGGAATAATAATATTAGAATCTCAATATATACATCTATTTATGCATATGTATGTATATGTGCTGATAAATGCACTCTTTAAATGTGAACTATTACTATTATTATTGTTACATTTCAGCAATCTTAACAACAATTGGTCACTTAGAAAGACCAGTGCCAATAGTTTCTTTGGTTGAATAGCAGAGGGAACAAATAGAGAGACTGGTGGAATAGGAATCTGAATAATATTTAGAAATTTATAATCAAAGACCATTTGCCCATCTGTATGTCATAGAGACTGTTAATCCAGTGGATCGCTTTTCTGGAGTGGATAAAATATGTCAATAGTACAATTTCATGTTTAGCAGAGCATGGATTCTCATTGTAAAAAGTTAACCATTGTAGACATAGTGAGTCTTGAAAGATAATATTCTTGGGCATAATCCATTACTGATAATTCTTCTTTTAAGATCTGTTTAAATTGAACAGCATCCACTGGATTCTATGTCCCAATTCATACATTTTTTTTACACATAAATCATCCTATGTGAGCTTTCCAGCTCTAGTAATTCAAGAATTATTTATTATATATTTATCACATGTGAAGCACTATAATATGTGCCGATATCCTCAGCACATGTGTAGACATGACATAGCTCCTCCTTTCAAGGACCTGACAATCAAATGATAGGAAAGACACACACACACACAAATAATGATAATACAACAGGGAGTTAAACTGAATCAACTCTAAAAGCCCTATTCTTCCCCACTCCTAACCTACTATAACAAAATGACCAGGATTTTTTTAGATATCCTGTACATATTTTGCTTTATGCCTTGATCCTCTTTTCATTAAAGAAACCAATGCCTTTTGTGTGACTTAGCCAAAAATATATATTGACCTCCTTGTAAAATATTAGAGCTAGAATTGACCTTTTAAGTAAGTCAGGTTGAGGTTATTTTTATTTTGCTGTAATAAGTTTCTCTAACCTTTGCTCTAACAGGTAAAAACAGACAGTTGATTGATTTAGAAAAGACTTCAAAAAGACTTTCAAATCAGTAACAAATTATTTTCTGTCCATTAAGGTAAAATTAATCTTTTATTTTTTTGGATATTGTTGGCACCCAGACTTTCCTGAGTTTCCCAGTTATTATCTTATAAAGTAGTCATAATTGTTAGAAGTGAAGTATCTGCATATTATTAACCTTTGGCCTCTCTCATTCCTTAAGCTTAAGTGATTCGCCACTTTCAGGAAGGAAGTTCAGTGCAGTATGTAAGTCAAAGAGGGATTCCCTAAAAATAGTGAGTTATTTAGCTGCTCCTTTACATAGAAGACATCATTCATCAACCACTTTGAAATAACAAAACCTAAATGAGATGCTGTAATAGCAAGCATCCTAAAATACCCAGGATGGCTGCTAGCACAGGTTCTTTGATCTGCTTTGCTAAAGGAAAGCAACTTTAAAGGGGTCAACAATCTTTAATTATAAATACATATATATGCATATGTGTAATGTGTATGTGTGTATAGAGAGATATATAGATAGATATAGACATAGACATAGATATAATTCATTTAGTTCAGGGAAAAAAGTCAGCACCCTGAACTTCAGAAAATATAAGGAGACAAAAAAATAGCACAATTCAATAGAGCAACAGACAGGGCCTCTAGCTGTCAGACATACATACATAGTTAGTTACCAGAGAGAGAAGCATCAACATCTCAGTTTTCAAAGCTGGGAGGCTCAATAGATACCCAGAGTCTCATCTGTCAGTCACACAACTCTTCCCATTAAGTGAGCCCCAAAGCAAATCCACATCTTAGAGTATATATACCCTTCTTCAGGGTCAGAGGACATCACAACCTTTGTGATCCCCTACCTAATCACAAAGTAACAAAAGGTGTGGGCCTTCCTGAAAAACAAGCCTCCCCCAATCATGCCCCTACTGTCAGGTTCCACTTGAGACCCATTAAGGGACAAGGAAGATCTTCAAATTCCCTAGGCCTATTAAGGGGCAGGGAAGAACTTTGAATTCCCTTACCATTACAGATGCATGATCACTCAAATATTGCTTGGCCTTGCATTCCCCTGAAGAAGCCAAATGGATATAGAATGCTTATTGTAAGTGGGATCGCAACCTGTAGGGTTTATCACTTTTAATTGTGCGTTCATCTGGGACAATTACTACAAGTGAAAATGAGCTAGGCCCAGAGTTGAACAGGGAGAGGAGAGTGTATTGGATTAATTTTGAGAAATTGTTCAGTGCTTTTAATGACCCCAACCTTCTTCCTGAAATAGAGTTCTGTATTTTAAGACTAAATCTACCAGTGATGTTATGTGACTTAAAATCCTAGAATAATATAGTTTCTGAAGAACTAAAGTTGAAGGTCACCCAGGGAGCAATGGAGAGGCTCATGGTACAATAGGCATGAGTGGGTTGTGATACAATATGAGGAAAGAATTTTGCTGAATAAGAACTTCAAAGTATGTGATCAGAGAAATGTCTGATCAAAAAAAGATGACTCAGTGACATAATGGGTAGGAAAGGACGGCATGCTCAGTCAGTATCCATACACTATCAAGTGAATTCAAGGATGATCCTTGAACTGAGTTAACTCCTTATGGCAAATTTATAAGGATGTACAGATGACAATTACATAAAACAGGAAGGCTTACATGAGTCATGGTTTGTATTATTGCAAGGGAGTAGTCACATCACTGAGACCATGGAAACATTGTAATATTGAAATAGACTATGTACCCAAATGTTTTCAGAGCTTTTCAACCCTGGGCAAAGCATATTGGTCAAATGACCCATTTGTGAATGATCCTAGTTATTGAAGCAATAAATGTATTTTTTCATCAATGGGGATTTGATATTCAATATATCAATAGCAAAGTATTGACATTCTCAGACATGAATCAATGTGCCTAATTGCCCATATGGTCTTTCCTTTTACAATTCAGGAAACAAGTTTGTTCTTGTCTTCTTGTCTGAGAATTCATTTTAGGAAGGTGGCTATGCACATGTGGGTAAGATAGCCACCCACTAGTGTTGAGGTCTTCTTTAGCTCTAAATCATATTTCAGCCTCCTCAAAAGATATTAATAAAGATCCTTCTTTAGAACTATCCCATAATTACAACAGAAAAAAATTGAAAACACCCTTCATATAAAGCTGAGAAATAGTGAATCTCTGGGGGCTTGTTCAATAAAAAAAAAAAAAAAAACTACAGGCAATTTGCTATGCCCTGTGGAGGATACAAAGACATCTAGGAAGGAAGGAAATAAGCATTTACATTGTCTCATTTTGGAGAAGGAAATGCAAACCACTCCAGTACCTTTACTAAGAAAACCTCAAATGGGGTCACAAAGAGTCAGACATGACTAATTTACTAAACAACAACGGCAGCAAAACATTGTCTCATTTGATTCTCATAACAGCCCTGGGAAGTAGTTGATATTATTCCCATTTTACAGTTGAAGAAACTGGGGCAGATAGAGGTTAAGTGACTTGATCAGCTCTCTCTCTCTCTCTC
>NW_027185655.1:85272861-85286934 GCF_028583685.1 Petaurus breviceps papuanus | reverse complement strand
TATATATATATATATATATATATATATATATATATATATATATATTAAGTGTTAGAAGCTGGATTTAAATTCAGGTCTTCCTGATTCCAAAGTCCAACACTTTAGCCTTCGCCTTTGCAGGTTGTTTCCCTGACCACTGATGATTTATAATCTAAGAAAGAAAACTGCTTTAGGTTCAATTGATAGAGAACCAAATTAAATAGTCAAGAAAACCACCTGAGGTCAAATCCAACTCTGGCCTCAGACATTTGCTAACTGTGTGACCCTGGGCAAGTGAATTTGTCTCTTAGTTCCCCAGGAAATTCTCTTAATACAATAAATTGCACAGGAAATGAAAGAAGTTTCTCACCCAGAGCTCCCTAGACTGCTAAGATTGTCATTCTAATGCTTCAGCCCAACTCATCACGCCAGAAGCATAAGAAAAAGCACCAGCTGCCTTCCCCCAACTCCTACTACTTCTTGGCAGAGGTGGTAGGACAATAGGTATGGAACATTAGATACTTTAAAATGTCTTTGATGTGTCCCTAGCTTTGCTGAGCTTTCCACAAACCTCTCCTCTCCCGTTCTTCTCCTTGCTTGGACATTTCTTCAGTGTCTGCCATAGCCCTCCCCATTTCAGGGATCATCAAAAGGGATTCCTTTCTTTTCCTCTTTTCTAATTTTTCAAAGCTTATCACATTTTTAGCTCTTCTGAGGTCATAAGGAGACAGTGCTTAAGCACAGCTTCTCACCCAGATATTTAACAAAAGTCAAGTCTATAAATTTTACAGAGATAACATGGGATTATGCATTATGTAAATCTCCCTGTATGAGGAATTGCTATCAGTTTGTAAGATAATGTTGACAAAGAACATTGTTTTGATACTGAGGTTTTCGAGGACACATTGAAATCACTTTGTTTCATCTATAAACTACAATGTAAGAGGCATTATGGAGTTTTGAAAGGCGAGTCACCCTGAAAAACTTCCTGCAGTCATGAGGCACCTGTTTTGTTTAAAATAATATATCTTGTTGTTGAAAGGAAGTATCTTACTAGGTTTTATTCCTTCCCATCCCTTTGTAGAATTGTTATTGCTTGCCACATAATTATTGTAATAATACTACTTTGCCTACTATTTTCAAAACTCTAAGTATTTTCCAGGACATTTGATATACTGCATTCCATTTTTATTAACTTGTCTTTAATAAACTTTTCTGAGTTCGTAATAAGGACAATTTCTTAAGAAAACAGAATTCTTACTTTATTCCTCTCAGAGATATTAGTGGCATTTTTTTGGTAGTTGCTGCAAACTATATATGTTAATCTTTTGAGTTGAAGTTTATAGGTGGGTTGTATTTGTATAAAGAAAAAGAACAACAGAAGCAATACAAAACCCAATCCCAAAGTACACAATATTAATTTGTGGGTTACAAAGACATATAACAGGGGATTTTAACCCAAGGCCCATGAACTTTGGTGTAGCCAGGTAGCACAATGGATAGAGTACCAGGCTTGGAGTCAGAAAGACCTGAGTTCAAATTTGACCTCAGACACTTAAAAGTTATGTGGCCCTAATAATTGTGGTCTTGTAATTGTTTGCCCCAGTTTTCCCAACTGTAAAATGGACTGGAGAAGGAAATGGCAAACTATTCCAGGATCTTTACCAAGAAAACCCTAACAGGAGTCATGAAAATTTGGACATATACTGACCAACAACAAAAACATGTACTTTAAAAAAGAAAGAAAATATAGATAGATTTTAATATAATTGATTTCCTTTTCAAATTCTATATATTTAATTTTGTGTATTTAAAAATCTTATTCTAAGAAAGAGTCTACAGGCTTCACCAGACTGCTGCAAGAATCTATGACATCAAAAAGGATAAGAATATGTAACATAAAAATATGTAAAAACATTCAATACATTTCTCCTTCTATTTGGCAATAGAAATGATACAGTCTGAATATCTAGGTTACATTATTGTAAAATAGTGTTTATGATATTAAATAATCATTTTTTTAGATCTAGACTGTCCAGCACTGTATTTCTGTGAATCTTCCTTATTGGAAAAAAAAAAGATATTCGCCACCAACCAAAGGTAATATCAAAATTATTATTTGAATGCAAAACTTTTAAGTTCTCATCACAGTGAGAAAATGATAGAAAACATTAAGTTGTATAATCTCCATCAAAACCCCATTCCAACCTTAAATTGTGAGGAAGTGAAGAGATGACCTGGGATGTTTTTTCATGACTTTTCCAGGAGAGCCAGAGCATACACAATCAAGTTGTAAGTGATGCAAATATGGACCTGGTGATGGACTGTTGGTTTAACATTAAACTAGCTGAGTTCAGAGACTCATCACCAGAAAGCTGACTTCTTGGTGATAAATATTTTTACCTAAAGCAAATCATGAAACCATTCCATGCTTTAGTGGGATTGCTATCTGCACTGTTGGAGGAAATAATCACAACATTGAAATTATAAATCTTTTGAAGGATGACAGTCAGAATTGAGGATGCATCCTAAACAAATTATCTACCAAGTTTTTTTGCTGACTTTATCTATGTGTAATATTTTGTTGAGTGGCAATGTGGATTGGGAACTAGCCTCCATGTCAATAAGACCTGGGATTAAGTCCTTTCTCAGATTCATATGATAGCTATTTTCCAAGAAAACAGAATCCTTACTTTCACCTTGTAAAACTGAGTAAAGATTTAACCTCTCAGTGCTTCCAGGCACCTCTTTAAGAGTAGAAGTCACAGAGCATGTGGGGGTCTGCACCAGTGGGCTTCCTCTCTTAGTCTGTTGTTTTTTAAAAATGGTGACACGAAATATCTGTAGGCATTTATAGTGAGTCAACAGAGAAGAAAAACACCAGAAAATATATAACAACCCTTCTTGGTAGTTATGGTTTCCATTACATTTCAGTACTTCAAGGAGTTATAATTTCATTGATGTGAGTACTTCATCAGAAATGATAGAAACTTCCCTGTGACAGGAGATGAGTATAAGTAAGTTACTATGACTGAAAAATTCATTCCCCTGTCACCAAGCTGGTGATTTGCCTCTCTGTATTCTCTAAGTTCATCCTCAGACAGTAGATTTGTAGTCTCTCAATAGGTCTATAGCTTCAGAATTTGGAGTCCACTGGAATGGCCTTTCATCTTCATGCCACAATTAGGTATTAAAGTGAAGGTACTAGTACAATAAATTAACATTAAAATATTTAAATCATTCTCTTGTCAGTTTGGTTAGCATGAATCGATTTCCTGGAGTCTGATCATTTATGGGTGAATGGGTAAAATTACAGATGTTAAATTTTAAGTCTTTGGGTCAGACTTCAGATCAGGGGTAGAAAATTTTGTAACTGTGAAGGCAAATCTTAGGGCTTATTCACAGCCACTGATAGACAGATACTTACCATCTCTTATAATTACTGTTGTTCAGGCATTCAGCCATGTCCAGCTCTTTGTGACCACTTAGATGCTAACTGATCCTCTACCATCTCTTGAAGCCTGTCCAAGTTCATGTTCATTGTTTCCATATTATCTATCCACCTCATCCTCTGCTGTCCCCTTTTCCTTTTACCTTCAATCTTTTTCAACATCAGGATCTTTTCCAAAGTCATAGCTTCTCATGATGTGACCAAAGTATTTAAGCTTAGCTTCAGTATTTGGCCTTTTAGGGAAGAGCCTGAATTAATTTCTTTAAATATTGACTGATTTCATCTTCTTGCTCTTCAAAGGGACTCAAACGTTTTCTCCAGAACCACAATTTGAAAGTGCCTCTTTTGTGGTGCTCAATTTGCCTTATAATCCAACTCTCACAGTTGTACATTACTACTGGAAAACCCATAGCTTTGACTGTACAGACTTTTTGTAAGCAAGGTAATCACTGCTTTTTAATATGCTGTCCAGATTTGCATAACTTTCCTTCCAAGGAGGAAGTGTCTTTTAATTTCATGGCTACAATCACCATCTGCAATGATCTTTGAACCCAAGAATATAAATTATGATACTACTTCCACTTCTTCATTTTCTATTTTCCAGGAAGTAATGGCACTAGTTGCCAGACTCTAATTTTTTTTTATGTTAAACTTCAAGCCAGCTTTTACACTCTCCTCTTTCATTCTCATCAAGAGGCCTCTTAATTCCTCTTCACTTTCTGCCATTAGTTATTTCTTCTGCATATGAGATGGTTCATATTTATTCCTGCAATGTTGATTCTAGCTTTTGATCTATCCAGTCTGGCATTTTGCATGATGTACTCTGCATACAAGTTAAATAAATAAGATGATAATATACAATCTTGTCATACTCCTTTTCCAATCTTAAAGCAATCAGTTATTCCATGTTTGGAATGACCGTTGCTTCTTGGCCCACATACAGGTTCCTTAGGAGATGAGTAAGATGATTAGCTACTCTTATTTCTTTTAATAACTTGCCACATTTTGTTGGGATCCACACAGTCAAAGGCTTTAGTATGGTCAATGAAGCAGAAGGAGATCTTTTCCTGAAACTCCCTTGCTTTTTCCATAATCCAACTAATTTGGTCTCTTTTTCTGCCTCTTCAAAAGTGAGTCTGCTCTTCTGGTAATTCTCTTTTCATGTATTGCTGAAATCTAACTTGCAGAATCTTAAGCATAGTCTTCCTGGAATGTGAAATGAGTAAAATTGTTTAGTAATTTGAACATTCCTTGGCATTGCCCTTCTTTAGGACTGGGACATAAGTGGATCTTTTTTTAATGTGGTGGCCACTATTGTGTCTTCCAAAATTGCTGGCATATTGAGTGCACCATTTTAATAGCATCATCTTTTAGGGTTTTAAATAGCTCATCTATGGGTGGCTAGGTGGCGCAGTGCATAAAGCACCTAGAAGACCCGAGTTCGGTTCTGGTCTCAGACACTTAACACCCACACACACACCCACACCCACACCCACGCGCACACACACACACACACGCACACACACACAAAATCGCTGTGTAACCTTGGGCAAATTACTTAACCCCAGTTGCCCTCCAAAAGGCAAAACAAAACAAAACAAAACCAAAAAAAAAAACCTCAGTTAGAATTTCATCACCTTCGCTAGCCTTACTGTTAGCAATGCTTCCTAAAGTCCACTTCACTTTATTCTCCAGGATATGTGGCTCTAGATCAGTAACAATACAATCACGTTTATCAGTGATGTTATGATCTTTCTTATATAGTTCTTTTGTGTATTCTTTCTACCTCTTCTTAATCTCTTTTGCTTCTGTTAAATCCCTACCATTTTGCTTTTTATTATGCTCATTTTCGCATGAAACTTTCCCTTGATATCTTTAATTTTCTTGAAGAGATCTCTTGTTTCTTCGATTTCTTTGCATTGCCCATTTAATAAAAACTTCTTATCTCTCCTTGCTATTCCATTCTATGATTCTTTATTCTCCTGGATATATTTTCCTTTTCTCCTTTAACTTTCACTTTCCTTCTTTCCTTAGCTATTTGTAAAACCTCATCAGACATCCATTTTTGCTTTCTTCTTCTTTTTCTTTGGAATTTTTGTTGTGGTTGTTGTTGCTTCCTCCTCTACAGTATTGTTCATAGTTCTTCAAACACTCTATATTCCAAATCTAATCTCCTGAATCTATTCATATCCTCCATTTAATATGATTAAGCAATGCATTTAGTCTGATGGTTTCCCTTACTTTCTTCAATTTTTTTGAACTTTCAATAAGAAACTCATGATCTGAGCCATAGTTAGCTCCAGGTCTTGTTTTAACTGACTGTGCATAGTTTCTATACCTTTGCTTGCAAAATTTATAATGAATCTTATTTCTCTAGTGGCTATCTTGTGCCATTCATTTGTCGAGACACTTTGAATTGTTGAAAAGAGTGTTTGTTATGACCAGTGAGTTATCCACCTTTTTGCCTTGCTTCATTTTGTACTCCAAGACCCAACTCACCTGTTATTCTGGTTATCATTTGATTTCCTGAATTAGCATTTCAGTCTCCTGTGATGAGTATGACTTTTTTTGGTGTTATTTCCAGATGTTGTGAGTCTTTGTAGAACTGATCAACTTTGGGCTCTTTGGCACGAGTGATTGGAATACTTATTTGTATTACTGTGGTGTTGAATGGTTTGCCTTGAATTTGAACAGATGTCATTCAGCCATTTTTGAGATTATGTCCCAGTACTGCTTTTCTCACCTTTTTTATTGACTATGAGGGCTACTCCTTTTCTTCTAAGGGACTTTTGCCCACAATAGTATATGCAGTCATCACCTGAACTAAATTTACCTATTATCATCCATTTGACTTCACTGGCACCCAAGATGTAGGTGTTTAATTTTTCAATCTCCTGTTTGACCACATCCAATTTACCTTGGTTCATAGATCTTACATTCCAAGTTCATATGCAATAGCATAACACTGGATTTTCCTTTGATTACAGGACTCATTCATAGCTGAGCTTTCTTTTGGCTTTTGCCCAGCCATTTCATTAGTACTGGAGCTGCTTGTAGTTGCCCTCTGTTCTTCCCCAGTAACATATTAGAAACTTTATGACCTGAAGGGTAAATGTGATCTCTTTTATCATTTTAGTACTGTCAATGGGGTTGTCTTGGCAAAGATACTGGAGTGCTTTTCCATTTCCTTTTCCTGTGGATCACCTTTTTGCTAGAACTCTCCACTGTAGTCTGTCTATCTTCGGTAACCCTGCAAGGCAGAGCTCACAGTTTTATTGCACTATAAAAGCCCGCAAGCCCCTTCACCTTGATAGGGCAACCCATCCCACTTTTGGACAGCTCTAGTTAGGAAGAATTTCCTAACATCAGCCCAAATTTACTTCTTTCTAAGTTGTACTCATTGTTACCTGTTTTACCCTCAAGAACCAAATAGAACAAGTATAATCTCTTTTCCATGTAACACTATTTTAATTGAAGACAATATCAAATCCTTCTTCAGTCTTCTATAGGCTAAATATTATTTTGTTAGGGGAGGAAGAATGGAGTAAAGGGGTGACTTAGTTGTTTCTTCTATTAATGCTAGAATTTTCTATTCTGAGAGTTCACATTTTAGCTTTTCCTTATTATCTCTTTTTTGTTGAAGGCATTTTACATGTATGTAAAATATTGTATGAAGACTATAGTAAAATGGTTTAGCTCAGTTTCAAACTTAATTCTCCATGTGGTGGCTTTGCTGACATCCTTATGCTTACAGCACAAAACACCACCAGTTCAAACAAGCTGTAACAAACATTTTAAAGAACCAAAGTTACTATTAGCCCCAGATAAATTTCATTTCTGCTTATGGTGAAAATTTGTCATTTGGGCAGATACGCCAAGACTTGGTTAAGAGAAGAGACAAGGAAGGAGGTAACTTTGGTTGCTAGGACAGACATTCTGTTTAATTACATGAAAGCAACCATAAAAGTCTTTGTCAGCCTTGTGGATTAAATTGTGATTTTTCTATTTTAGTACCTCAGAAGGGGAAAGTCAGTTGGCATCACATTGGAGTGGCAGTGATGAGGGTTGTACAAAGGAATATTAAAGCTCATGTTTTTTTTTTTTTTATTCAGTAAGTATAGTTACATGAAACTATTTGAAACTGTCTAATACTTCCACAATAAAGGAAGGATGAGGTTCCTGACAATGTTAATTATAGAGTTCATCTAAATTTCTTTGGTCAGAAAAATATTTTGTAAATGGAAAACTATTTGAAAACATATCAAAGAAATGGCTGAAAAAGTCAGTTTCTATTCAGTAGTGAACACATGGTTGTAATTTGACATAAGCTAAATTATTATACAAGGGTCATAAACATAATGATACATAGTAATACTTGGTAGGAAATTATTCAAATTCAATGAGATTTAAATTATTCTAGACTTTAAATTACCTTTATAAGAGCCCAGAAATCTGGGGGAAATGAAGGTAGAATATATATTATATGGTATAAATTTAATAAACATATGATAATATACAACCCTCTAAAGTAGGTGCTATTATCATCCCCATTTTACTGATATGGAAACTGAAGTTGATAGAGGTTAAGTGACTTGCTCAGGGTCACAAACAACTACTAAGGATCTGAGAAATGATTTGAACTTAGGTCTTTCTGCCTCCAAGTCTGGTATTCTATCTGCTATATCACCTAGCTTCCTACTGGTGAACAACATACTGCTATATATTTTGGGGATGGCAAGATAAAATAAAAGTCCTGCCCTCAAGGATCTTTCAGTCTAGTAGAGGTTTTAAGACAGCTATCTAATTAACCACAAAAGGGAAAATATGATATTGCTATGATTCACAAATTCTAGGAGTCTCTTTTTGGATGGAAATGAAGTGTAGTCCTAGCAAGATGTAATGAAGGAAAGGACACAAGCTCTGTCTTAAAGAAAATAGTTTAAGTCCAATTCTGGTATAGGATCTAGAAGACTGAAAGTACAAGAATAATGAAATCACCCTAAGGACTTAGTAGGTATTGCGTATGCCCAATAGATTGACTTAAATGAAACTAATCTATCCTATCTCAGAGAATAGATTTAAATAGAAACAGGACAACTAAAAAGTACCTAAGGTTCTTTGTCAGTACATATTGGCATAGAAAATCACACATTAACATTGTGTTATTGCTTTTTAAAATTTTTTTGGTTAAATATTTGCCAATTACATTTTAAAATGGTTTAGATTGCATTCAGGAATGCTGCTGGCCAAGGCCCACTGTCCCTGTGTTTGTCAACTCTACTGTACACTACTGGAAGACATTTTATTTTTTGTTGCTGTTGAGTTGTTTTTTAGCCAAGTATAACGTGTTGTGACCTCATTTGGGGTTTTCCTTGCAAAGATACTGGAATGGTTTGCCATTTCCTTCTCTAGTTCATTTTACAGATGAGAAAACTTGAGGTAAACAACTTTAAATGACATGTCCATGGTTACACAGCTAGTAATTATCTGATACTAGATTTGAACTCAGGTCTTCTTGAGGCTTGGCCCAGTTTTCTACTCACTGCTCCACCTACCATATGAAGGTCATATAATATCATTTATATTCTAGCGGCTTCAAATTACCTAAAATGTATAATACAAACTCCTTATCATTACATTCAGCACCTCCACAATCTGGTTCCAATTTACCATTTCAGTTTTATTCCATTCTAATACCACTTACTTACCCTATGTTTCAGCTAGCCTAGTATAGTATCATTTTTTCAATGTTATCATGCCATCTCAAATTTGAATGTGTTTATATAGGCCCTCCTCTATATCTGCTTTCACCTATTGAAATCCTTTTGACACTTTAAGATGCAAGTAGTAGCTCTTATATTTAAGCCTTCCTGATTCTCCTATTTAGAAATTATGCTTCCATCTCTAAGTTCCCATTGTTTTGTTTTTGATATTTATTATAGTTATAATAGATTTCTCTTCACATTTTTTCTGTAACACTTTGTTTGAATATCCCTTTTCCCCATCTTTATTTTTATTCCTTCCATTATCCTAGATAGATAGATAGATTGATATATATCTATATCTATCTATCTATCTATCTATCTATCTATCTATCTATCTATCTATCTATCTATCTATATATATATATATATATATATATATATATATCCTCAGTGCCTAACACACTATCTTTCACATAGTTTACTAATGAATGCTGAACAAATAAACTCTAATGTTATAAACATGATTCAAATTTCTATTACTTCCTTGAAGGTAGAGATTATGATATCTTTTCATCTTTTTCTCCCCCCTGTATATCATAGTGTCTTTTTAGACACTAAATAAATATCCTTTGACTTGGACTGAACATGAAATAAACAAATTCTGCATATGCTACTTTCTATTTGGGTTCAGAGCTACAGAGCCTCCACCCCTCTTCTAACTGCCCTCTTCTAGATGAATGAAAGAATGAATGAATGAATGAAACATTTATCAAGCACTTAGTATGTGCAAAGCACTGGAGATACAAATAGAAAAGTAAGATACTTCTTATTTGCACGGAGCTTACATTCTAATGGAGAGACAACACATGAAAAGTTTCAGCTCCAAGACAGATGAAAAATTCCTATGGTTTTTAGAGTACATGGCAAAGCAGATGATGTTAATGCCTCTCTTTTAGGGTCATTATTTCATGTCGCCATTTCTAGGGCTCTTGTGTTGATTTCTGGGCTTTTGCCATCAGGGTCTGAAAGGAGATAGTAGTTCAAGTTTGACTTGTCTGGCACAGTCTGCCATCCCCTGTTTCTCCATCAGAGTGTCTTTATGCTTCAGCGAGGCTGGTTTGGTTGCCCTGTGTGTGGTTATTGGTTAATAGCTGGGGGGCAGCCAGGTGGTGCAATGAATAGAGCACCGGCCCTGGAATCAGGAGGACCTGAGTTCAAATCTGACCTCAGGTACTTGACACACTTATTAGCTGTGTGACTTTGGGCAAGTCACTTAAACCCAACTGCCCTCCAAAAAGCAAAAGAAAATAGTTGGTAGGGATGAGTGACCCCTTACCCAAGAGGGTCTCTTGCTGCGATAATGGCTGTCATTCCCACAGCTCTTGTAATCAGTCATCTGCCATTTGGTGGCACATAGTCAGCAGTTATTTCAGATCCCTTACTGATAAGGAAGGTAGACTCTGTCTCCACAATTATTTCTCCTCTCATTAATGACTGCAGGGAATGGAAGGTCTGGTGTTTTGTGGGCATTGCTGTTCCCATAGTTCTTGGATTCAGATTCCTGGGCTGCCCATGGTCAAGGTGATGGTGGTAGTTTGACTTACCTGGTACATGATGCTGCCACCTTACTGCTTCAGCTAGGTTGGTATACCTAGATTAATCAAGATTTATTACATGACCTCAAGTTACATGGAGAATAAGAATAATTTTTTTCAAAATTAAAAAAAAAACATTAATAGCAGGAATTTTCAAAATCCCTGGTCCCGTGCAAACCACTGTATCTTTTTTCCAACTCCATAAGGAAGGAAAGATGTAAATCCAGCTGGTTGCTATCCCTCCAGACCAACTCTGGCACTGCAACCATCATATTCATAAGTGATTCCTATGGAGAAAGGGCCAACCATTTTTCCCTCCCCAGCTGCCAACTACCACACACAAGGCAAACAAACCAACCTAGTTAAGCATCAAGGTAATCTGAGATGGAAGCAGGAAGCAACATGTTCCAGGCAAGCCAGAATACCATCACCACCTTGATCATCATTTCTCCTCAGACCCTAATGGGTCTGCATAGGATGACCCAAAACACAAGACCCTTGGGAATAGCTAAGCTTTCCAGATCAGTGCTGTCAGACATCATCCTTGGAAGTAACCTCTTGAGATGCAGCCTGGCATCTGCTCCTTTCAGTGTTGCAGCCAAATCTACTGAAGACCCAGAAAAGAAAGTTCTTGGCACTGAAGTCTTTGGCACTGTCAAATTATTCAACACAAGAAACCAGTATCACTTTATCACTGAAAATGACATAAAAGAAACAGTATTAACATCTGTTTTTCTGCTGTACCCTAAAGACTATGAGAATTTTCCATTTGACTTGTAGCTTACATCTTCCCATATGTATTGTTTCTCCCATGAGAATGTGAGCCCCTTAAAATCAGAGAATGTCTCTTTTCTGTCTGTATGCCCAGCACTCAGCACAGTGCTTTGCATATAGTAAGCAATTAATAAATATTTTGTTCACTTATAGAAGTTGAGATAATTTGACCTTCAGATGATAATGACAGGTCTTGCATTACTGATTTCCAGATTACCAATATGGTTCAACTTGTCAACAGCTGAGAGATTAGGAATTAGTCACTACTACTCCCATGATGGATGGATAGAGCTTACCCAGTGTCTGGAAACACAGGACCAAACCAGGCATGGGGAGAAGACTAATTTCTGGATACTAACTACTACTTCTATTATCAGTTTGACTCAGGAGAAAGGTAAACACTGATTGCCTGACAGAAATGTAACATAAAATGTCATGGGAAGAAGTCTCTGAGCATTACCACCTGTTTTGTATGCCCTACTCCTTTCTTCTAAGTCTTCACTTTGGCATATCTCATATCTTCTCGTAAGTCCCACAGCATTGGTCACTGCAGCTATGATGGAAACAGGCACTAATGGCAGCTTTTGGAATATGCACAATGCCTGTTTGGATTTAGTAATTAGTAAGGTATAAGGCATAGGTAATTAATGTAGATGTAAATGTATGCCTTAGAAAAGGCATAAGTAATCAATGAGCAAAGAAAATATGAAGTGATAGTATTTATAGTAATATTTTATAGTATTTCCTGTAGTATACTTGTAGCATTTATAGCTAAAGCTTTCTAAGTGACTTAGGGTCTGCTTTTTGTTTATGAATTATTTGTAGAAGACAAATTTTGGAGTCCTATTTCCTCTATCAGACTACAAAGGTACAAAGAAGAGTACTGGGAGTGGGGAATAGTTAATATAATCCTTGTCTCAATGGTTAGGTTTGAGTGCCTGAATGAACAATCCTCACTAGAGTTCTCCCACTTTTCACATGTGTTTTTATCTTTTGTGCTAAAAATGTTATTATATTTACTTTTATTTCCCATGCTGATCTCCCTGAATTTCACCTGTCAGGACCAAATTGTTTGGTTCTGAATCTTGAAAATGTTTTTACATGTGATGGGATATCATTGGATATGAAGCATTTGAAAACTATAAGCCTAATCAGCCAAATTCAATGAGTTTTTTAATTAACTCCCTTTCAACAAGTGATGTAGTAAACCTGCTATAATCCTAGACCAATAAATCAGCTCTCCTGAAAATGTATTCAAAATGTCACTTTGCTTGTTAATATATGTTATATTAGTTTTTTGCTTATTAATTAAACAATGTGTAAAGTGAGAAATTCAAATTATTGACATTATTTCTTTATATGTACCATTAGTTTCACACTCTAACATAGAAGTCAATATTGAAAGTAATCTGCTCATGTTATGGTCATATTATGCTCAAATAGGGGCGGCAGCAAAATTTCCCACAAAGTGTTTTCTAACTTGGCTTCAGTTTAAAGGGGAAAAAATTAAAAAGATGATTGAATTTGAAGGTTTTTAAGGTACAACTCACCAGAGATTGGATAGAATACCTGATTGAGTATCAGGATAACTGACCTCTATTTCCTTCCTCTAGCACAGACATGTCATATGATGTCCAGTGAGCTATTCATAATCTTTGGTTCCATGGTTATCTCCAAATGGTAGTAAAAATAATATTTGCTACTTAGTGCTAGGAGCTGCCTTGAGATTCTTAGTTGGAACATGCTTTTTACAGTGGCTACAAATTTGGTAATAAAAAAAGGATGATGTTAAATTCCCTTTACTTTCTGTTTTGATTGAAGGAAAATTTTTTTTATTTTTAAAAAATTTTATTTACTTTTTTCTGAACTTAAGAAATAAAAAAAAGCATTTCCATAACATAGTATAATAGAAACAATGATGATTGTACAGGAAACATCAAATCCATTAAAAGGATTTTGAAAAAAATTCTGAAAATTTACTTTTAATATGATTTTTTTTTTATTAAGGAGTAGCTGGACTGAAATGGAGTTACATGGTCTATCCTATAAAATATATTTTGTATGTGTATGTGGAGGAAAAATTTTGATCACAGTGTATAAATTCTAGATTGTATTTATTTCTAAACAGCATTCTTTTGGGTTAAGGGTCTTTCATGGTTTTAGTGTGGTATCTACATGTCTGTTCATCTTTGTTTCTTTTTTTTTCCTCTTTCTATTCCAGACCTGTTTTTCCTCCATTAGTGTTGAATATTCCTGGTGTGAAAACTCTTTACACTGATCCAGTTCTGCAAGTTATCTACAATGTATAGTTTTAGAAAGTTGCCTAAGGGCACTGAGAGAGTGTGCAATGTACCCATCCTCTCACAGTCAGTGTGCATCAGAGGCTATATTTGAACCCAGATCTTCCTGACTCCAAGATGTTCCCTCTCTCTACTCTGCTATTCTGATTCTACTTCATGGATGGGATGGGATGGGATGGGACAGGACGGGATGGGACAGGACAGGATGGGACAAGATGGCACAGGATAGGATAGGATAGGATAGGATAGGATAGGATAGGATAGGATAG
>NW_027185655.1:85211158-85272851 GCF_028583685.1 Petaurus breviceps papuanus | reverse complement strand
TAGGATAGGATAGGATAGGATAGGATAGGATAGGATAGGATAGGATACGGTAGGGTAGGGTAGGGTAGAATAGGGTGGGATGGGATGGGATGGGATGGGATGGGATGGGATGGGATGGGATGGTTTAGTATATAATATGTAGGCAGCTAAATGGAGCATTGGTAGAGTGCTGGGTCTGGAGTTAGGAAGACCTGAGTTCAAACACAGCCTTGTATTCTTACTAGCTTAATGATCCTGGGCAAGTCATGTCTGCCTCAGTTTTCTTATCTGTAAATAGAGGATGATAATAGCACCTACTTCCCAAGGTTATCATGAGGATCAAAATGAGATAATAATTATAAAGCACTTGGCATAGTGCATGACATATAGTAAACATTTTATAAATATTAGTAATAATTATGGTATATCATATAGTATAGTACATTGTATAGGATAATATAATGCATAGTAAAATATCAGCAGCTAGGTGGCACAGTGGATAGATTACCAGGTCTGGAGTCAGGAAGACTCATCTTCCTGAATTCAAATTTGGCCTCAGACACTTGGAAGCTGTGTGACCCTGGAGAAGTCAGTTAACTCCATTTGCTTCAATTTTTCATCTGTAAAAATAAGCTGAAAAAGGAAATGGCAAACCCACTCTAGTATCTTTGCCAAGAAATTACCAAATGTGGTCACAAAGAGTCATATATGACTGAAATGACTGAAGAACAGATAGTATAGTATAGCATAGTATAGTGTTCGATGGGATGGAGTAGGGTGGTGGTTTGGCATGGTGGGACGTGACGTGGCATGGCATGGGTTATGATATGGTATACTATAGTATAGTATAGTCCCATATCAATTTAGTGACATTATGAGATTATCTCAAATTTATTAAACTTTTGATGAAAAAACCCTTATATTACCCAGTTAAGGTTTTTAAAACTTGTATTTTGAGTATTTCCCATCTCCCAAATAGTCTGTATAAACTTTCAATATCACAGATTTCTGTTCTAAAGATTTTTTTTTACATAGGATGAAGAAAAGGTTATAATAAACAGTATAGTTAGCATTTGTTGTGTAGCAGATGAACTTATAAATTTTTAAGAATATGTTTGAAAACGTTTTAGAGTGATTCATGAAATCAAAACACATTCTGTCTTTAAAAAGAAACATCACTGTCTATATCATCCAAATTTATTTTATCTTGTAAGCTTCCAGTTAGCATCTATACCACATAAATGTTCCATTAAGTTTTTTTGACATAACAAAAATATTGCACATTTTAGAACATTCAAATTAATTCCTAAGATCCACATTTAGCCTTTTTTTGCCAAATTTTTCATAACTACCTAAAAAGTATATTTTTTAAAAATTGTAGAAACTTGATTCTTCTCTTGTTTGTTATAGACCATAATTTACATTCTTATTCTATAGTAGACTTTCTCCTCTTTTGTAATATGTGAAGGCTGAATTTAATGATATATAAGGATAATTTTTGCTCAAAATTCTATGATTACAAAAATATAAAGTATTCAAATTGAAAGAGATTAGAGGATTAGTTAAGAGAAATAAATTTTAGTTTCATCCCTGGAAATTATTGTGAATGTCTCACTTAAACCACTATTCCTTAATTTGGATGATGTGACATTTCAGTAGATATGTGCTCTCCTCATTCACAACTCATCCATTTAACCCACATATTTACATATGAAGTGGCCCTTTGTCCTCTAAATGATTTACAAGTGGTCTGTTCAAAGTGCTTGGCTCCTTACTCTGTACTGTCCTTTGCTTTTCTTTTACTTTCACTGCATGATTGCCTCATCTCCATCTCTATTTATTTATTTTTTGACTGTGCATCTCTTTGATCAAATCCTTCATGACATTTTTGCTACTCAATTCTTTATGGGTTGTATATTACAGTCTACTCATGCCTACTATGCATCTGTCCTTTGACAGTTGGATAACCTGCAACTTTAATTCTTCAGTCACTCTTGCATCTTGTAGCCACGTAGCATCACTGAAAGAATATTGATATAAAATAGCAGGGCCTTTGTTTTAGGAAAAAGCTGGGGGCTCATTAAAAGAATAGTGGAATTTCCCAAAGGCAATCTCGTCATAATTTTACCATATGGAAAGTGATGACAATAATATATCATTTTCTCTACCAAAGGAAAGTTGGAAAAATTAGGTGATATACTTGACAACAATTTATGGTCTCTGGAAGGAAGCTGACAGAATTCCAAGGTGTACCAATTAAATTGTGGTCTACTTTATAAAGGCATTTTCTTTCTTCATAAATGATGACTAAAATACTGAAAAGTTAATTTGTATTCCCACACCCCCTCATAGTGTAAAAGTACTTTATAATAATTATAATATTTATTTCTCTCAATATTTTCCAATTATCCAGAAAAGGAAATTTTAAAAGATACCATTATTACATAGTTACTATTAACTAACATTTAGGTAGAATGTAAACTCCTTGAAGGCCAGAGCCATTTCATTTTTGCCCAGGTATCCAACACAGTGTCTGGCACATAGAGAGCACTTAATAAATCAAGTGTTTTTAACATGGAGTCCATGAAATAAAAAAAAAATGATAGTTATTTTGACACTATACTTTCCTTTGTAATCTCATGTGTTTTATGTATGATTTTCAGCACATTATTCTGAGCAGTCTAGTCCATATGCTTCATTATACTGCCACACAGAAAAATGTTTAATAACTTGTTAAATACTCATTGAATTGAATTAAATTGATATTCCTAAGCCTCTGTAGAAATAATCCTCATGCATGTACACTAAATAGGGTATCTTACCCTACAGGAGAGAAGGGGGGAAGGGGATAAGAAGGGGGGATGATGGAGGGAGGGCAGTTTGAGGGGGAGAGAAGTTAGAAACACACACTTTGAAAAGGGACAGGGTCAAAGTAGAGAATAGAACAAGTGGGGGGCGGGATAGGATGGAGGGAAATATAGTCAGTATTTCACAATATATCCACTATGGAAATGTTTTACATAGCTACATATGTACAACCTATATTGAATTGCTTATATTCCCAGTTAGGGTGGGTGACAAGGGAGGAAGGGAAAGAATCTGGAATTCAAAGTGTTCAAATAAAATGTTTAAAAATTATATTATTATTATTATTATTTTTACATGCAACTGGGAAATAAGATATACAGGCACTGGGGTATAGAGATACATCTTGCCCTACTGGAAAGTTGGAGGGGGATGGAGGAGGATATAGGAGAGAGCAGATTGGGGAAGGGGATATACAGTGGGATCACTGTGTTGGGGTGGTGGGTAGGGGAAAGACGGGGAGAAACTTTGTAACTCAAAATGTTGTGGAAATGAATGATGTAAACTAAAAATAAACACAAAATTTAATTTACAAAAAGAAAACAAATAAAAAGGAATAATCCTCATGGAGTTTTGATTAGGGGTTAAAAGATTTTAATACCAATTAGAGAAATTTCTGTGATTTCTGAGAAGTTATGGATTTTAAGAGAATTTCCTATTTAATGAAAATGTACAAATATCTCCTTAATTATAGGAGACTTATTGGCTCTTTTTGTCCTCATTAACACACCAGAATATGGTCTCCCAGTGACATGAAAGAAGGTTTATGTCACTATTAGGCAAAAGTTTTAATTCAGTGTTTGGGGGAATAATAGAAACTAATGAATTCTTTATTTATAAAATGTGAGACACCATCACCTGTCATTTTGTCATTTACTATAGTAGATGATGACGAAGAATTGTACCTCTTTATGGTTAAAGTAATATTTTTATTTTTGTCTTCAGATCTTGAGCTCCTACTAGAATGCTGTATAAGGCAGAACTGTAATAAATATCTGTTGGATGGAGTTAAGGGAAAGAAACTGGTTTCGAAGGGAGTGTAAGAAGAAAAATTCAGCGTGGGGAATGTCGAGCTTGTCAGTTCACTTCCTAGGTCTTCAGTTTTCTCATCCATAAAACAAGGGGGTTTTACCTTATATGTAAAGAACATAAAATCCTACTTTTCTTATTGTGTCTTGACCACAAAAAATATTGATTCAGTAGAGCCAGGTTTAACTCTTCTCACAAAGGAATCTCCCATGTAGATGTTTATATATAATAATCACATAAGGTCACTGTAGCAACAACATCATATTCACAGCACTGAGGGCAATATGATTTCACTAGTCTGGTTCCGAACTGCAAAATATAACAGACTGTCCACACATAAGACGAAGCAAAACATTTATTCAGACACCAGAAAGGCAAAACCCAACACCAGAACACCAAATCCATCATAGCAGTAAAGAAGTTAATACACATCATCACTGCAAGAATTAACACCATCACAAAGCCTTCCCACAAACAAACACTCACAATCCAATTCTAGTTTTCTGCTTGCCTGTGTCCTCTCTCTCCCACTGTACTAACTGCTCTGACTCCCAGCTTCCTCTCAGCTCTGCTCTACCCTTCAACAAACTCCTCCCACCACTGGCTCCATGCAATTACATTAGGCCTATTAAGGGACAGGGAAGATCTTCAAATTCCCTTAGGCCTATTAAGGAGCAGGGAAGATCTTCAAATTCTCATTACCATTACAGTCACCTTCTTGGGACCAAAGACTGTTTTTGTCCTTGTATCCTTAGTACTAAGCACAGTGCCTGGTACATAGTAGGTACATACTTAATAAATACTTTTTGAGTTGAACTGTAGAGTATAGATATGTAATAGACAAGATTAATTTTCAATTTTAAAAAAGTATCTTTGTTTTTTTCACACATTGCAAGATTATTTCCAGATTGAAACAAATAAAGAAGAAAGGCCAAACAAGAGGCTAAGTTCTATATTTAGAAGCATAAAAATTAAATCTTAGTTTGCCCATTTCCTAGTTCATCAATCTAGAAAGGGAAGGGGCCTGAGAGGCCTTTTTTCATAGTGAAATTTCTAAAGAAAATGCCAACACTTACATATGAATAACGTGAAGCCTCTTACATGAACTTTTGTCTAGGGTTCTGCTTATATAGAGGTTCTGGTCACTTTATTCTATACAATTATGTTTTCCCAGTCCATAAATATGCGAAAAAGTCTGTATTAGAGTATTAGACCTGTATTGCAATAGATTACATGATTTGCAGGAAGTTTTAAAATCATTAGTAATTTAGTAAAAAAAAAAAAAGTAATGTTGTGGAAGCTAATATTTGTCACAAATATTGCCACTTCTTATAGCAAATATTTTTCAAATCTTACATGGACAGAGGTAAATATCCAATAATTTTCCGTCTCTAGGAAACTTCAGGCAGAATAGATAACTTATGGAATTGCTGAAAAGCTCTATTTAGTGTGAATTCCTTCAAGTTGTCATCTCTTGAGCTTCAATAAATTTATTTGCATATGGAAATTTTGATCATATTTCAGGATCAGCTTGGAAAAATTAATTTAAAAGAGAAACTTACTTTGCTTTTGCAGAATATTTGAAAAGACAGAGCTTTGATTTTCAACAAGAATAATGATCACTTTTGTAATAACAGTGGCAATAATCCTTCAAATAAAAATAGCCCACATTTATATAGTGCATTGAAGTGATGTTTGTGATGACTAAACAAAGGTATGAAAAGATCTACATGAACTGATACAGAGTAAAGTAAGTAGAGCCAATAAAACAATATACTACAATAGTGTATTGTGACTATAATGATGTAAATGGAGAACACGACACACCATAAAATTTAAAATGATTGTAATAAATTATTTATAACACAGACTATATTGTGATATGCTACATCATATATTATAACATTAAATATAAAAATTACAAGTGATATAAATAAAATAATAATAAATAAAATTGTAAAATGCTTTATATACATTATCTCATTTGGTCCTTAGCACATTCCTATGAGGTAGATGCTATTATTACTACCATTTTGCATGAGGAAATTGAGGCTGAGAGATCAGTGACTAAGGACACATAGCTGACAAATATCTGATAAAGGACACAAACCCAAGTTTTATAAATTTTAAGTTCTATCCAGAATGAATAAATGAATGAGAAACATGTAGCACCATATACTGGATAGAGCTCCAGGCCTGAAGTCAAGAATGCTCAACTTCTTTGACTTTAAATTCACCCTCAGATACTTATTAGCTGTATGACCCTTGGCAAATCACTTTGCCTCAGTTTCCTCACCTATAAAATGAACTGGAGAAGTAAATAGCAAGTCACTCCAGTATCTCTGCCAAGAAAACCCCAAGTGGGGTCCAGAAGAGTCAAACACGAATGAAAAAACTTACCAACAACAAAAATATGTGCTAATTGATAAGGATAGAAGGGAGACAAAATATGCTATTAAACTTACATTCTTTTTTAAAAATAGTATTTCACTAATATTTTCTGTTTCTCACATCATCCTAGTATCCCATGTATCCCTCCTCAAGAGTCATCCCATAAGACAAATAATATATTTTGGAGAGAAAAAAAAATTAGTACAACTGATCAATACATTGAAAAGATCTGAAAATGTGTTCAATTTGTAGCAACCCCTACCCAATGTGAACATCTCACCTCCTCAAAGGGATAGGTTGGGGTTTTCTTCTCATATCTCTTCATTTGAGTCTTACTGGATCTTCATAATTTTATTACATTCATTTTAAATTTTTTGGTGTGTCATTGTTCTCTCAATTTCTATTACTGTAGTCATATTACTATATGTAGTATATTGTTTTCTTGGTTCTATTTAGTTCACTCTGCATCAGTTCATGTAAGTCTTTCTCTACCTCTATTTAGTCATCACATACATCATTTCTTTCAGCACAATAATATTCCATTACATTCATGTAACACAATGTGTTTAGATATTCCGCAATTGATGGGCATCTACTTAGTTTCCTGGTTTTAACTATTTAAAAATGCTGCTAAAAATATTTTGGAGTATATGGCAACTTTCTTTTTATCAATATGTCCTTGAAGTACAAGCCCAATAATGGAGTCTCTGGTTCAAAAATGACATTTTAGTCATTTTATTTGCACAATTCCAAATTGCTTTTCAAAATGATCATACCATTTCACAACTCCACCAATGGGATATTAGCGTGACAATGTATTAGTGTACCTATCTTTCCACGGCCCAGTCAACATTGAGTGTTGCTATTTTTGGCATCTTCACCAATTTGGAGAATATAGGGTAAATCCTCTAGTTTGCTTTGATTTTAATTTCTCTTATTGTTAGTGATTTGACGCATTTTTATGTAGTTGTGAATACTTTGTAGTTCTGAGAAAGGTTTGTTCATATCCTTTGACTTTTTATCTATTGGGGAATGAGTTATATATATATACAATTGTTCATGCATCTTAGATAACAAGCCTTCATCAGAGAAATTTAATACAAAGTTTTTCACATATTTGACCACTTTCCTTCTTATCCTAGACATATAAATATTGTCTGTACAGAAACATTTTAGTTTCAAGTTCCCTCTTCAGCTATAAACACAGTATAATGTTTCATCAATTATTTTACTTTAATCTTTTTTTAAGGTGACCCTGTTGCCACTGGCTCTCTTTTCCTCATCCTTAAGTCCCTTCATCTCATTGCATATTCCCCATTTCTCTCCTCCTCTTCAGTAAGCTTGTTCCTTAGTGTTTAAGTTTTATTTTATTGAACCCTTTTCAAAAAATTGTCTCTAACTCTCTTCATTATCTGTCTTCTCTTTCTATTTATTCTAGACTTTTAGTATCTGATTTGTGACCTCTAAAAAGATCTTGGATCTTTCTTTTCTCTGTATTCTTCATGTTATCAGAACTTCCATGGTATCCATTCTAGAGTCTTCCTTCTAGGTATTTCCTGCTACTTCTTCATATGACTTACCCCATAGATTGTCCTTTTCCACTATGCCTCATTTCCAGACAAATGCCAGTTAATTAATCTGAAAACAAATCTATGGGATAAACCACACAAAACTGCCCAAGCTTCACTCAGTCATTTTTTAGTTTTGATGGCTCAGAGTTAGAGTGTCAATAGCATTTGTTTCTGTTCTGGCCAGAAACTCTGAGAGTCTTCACTTTCCTGTTTGATTTCTTTTTTTGAGCCAGCAAACTAGGCCATTTTCTTCTTCAACTCTTACCTAATCTTAAACCACTAAATCGTGTTGCCTCAGACAAACTGAGACCTAGCAAAGACTTTAGTCTAAAATGGCCAAGGTCTCCAACTGCATCTGGGGTCATCCCCAGTAGTCCTGACCTGTGTCTTGCCACTGGATTCAGATGACCCTGGGGAGAGTGAGGCTGATGACTCTGCATAGCCCTGCCTCACTCAAATCTAATTTACTTGCAAGTCAAAACAACACTCTTCTCTGAGAATGAAGACAAAAAAAAACATTTCTAGACAAATACCAGTTAATGATAATAATAGCTAACATTTACATATCATGTAACATGTGCCAGGCACTATATTAAGCACTTTATAAATATTATTTCATACGATCCTCACAACAATCTTGGGAGGTAGATACTATTATCAACATTTTTCAGATGAGGAAACTGATACAGAGGTTAAGTGACTTGCTGAATGCCACATAGCTAGTAAGTGTCTGAGGCCAGATTGAACTGCGGTTTCCTTGACTCTAGGCCCACTCAGCACTGCCCCATTGTAGCCCCCCGACCATGTCCCTGATTATGCAGGTCACCACTGATTTATACCCTTTCTTGCTGACCTTTTTTCTGATATTTGCCTGGAAATATCCTTCATGATCTCCCACTCCTTCAGATGTCAATTGCTACCAGAGGTTCCAAATCCCTCTTCCTCCCAGGACGATTACTTTTCAAGCACCAAATCCCCCCTAACCTCTTTTAGTATAAGGTCCTAATCTCTTTTCAATATCAATATTTTTTAGGAACATTTGCCAATAGAACCACCTCCCACCTCTAAACAAGACCTCCCTCCTATCTTCTGTCTTTCAATATTTCTCCTTTTTTTCCTGACTTATTCCTCTGTAGGGTCTTAATCTTTTAGTGATCACAGAAGTCATCTTTGTTTCATTGAAGCCTTTGATTTGACTCTGTTGCATCACTCATTCCTCTCCGTCTCCCTATTTTTCTCCCCCCTTTTATGTATCCTTCCATTTGCAATATAGCCCCACAAAAAAGTATTCATTTATAGGGAAAGTGTGGCCAAGTTCTGTCCTTAATGTCTCCTGTCTACCTCTTTAATGTTATTTACATCAAATTTCCACCTTTACCCCTGTCTCTGATTCTTTCACTGGTCTCTGTTGTCACTATGACTGCTGTCCTTGCCTGTTGCATTTATTTAGTCCTCTTGCATTTCTGTTGTTTGGGGTGTTTGAGAAACAATCTCTTCAGTTCTGGTTTTCTTTTAAAAAAATGCTTCAAACTCTTCTTTATTACTAAATGTCTATCCTTTGTCCTGAATGGTTAAGTTTAGATCTTTAAGATAGATCACTCTGGGTTGCGCTGTGAGCTCCATTGCTCTTTGAAGCACATTATTCCATTGCCTCCTACATCTTCAAATGGGGACACAATAATTTTGCATTATTTCAATGTTCTCATCAGGCCAGCAATTATTTTTTCTTCATTCTTTTTTAAGCTAAGTTTTTATTGTATCCTTTAGCAGCTAAAGTCAACAGATTAGTTCTATTGCTACCTCCTTGCATATGGTAATCCCTAAAAGCTTGTTGTACAAAAGGATTCCAACTAATGCCTATAAATTTCAAGCAAGATATATTATCTATTGATACTCCTGAAGCCCTTTCATCACTGATTCTCACCATCCCAGACACTAACAATTCTCCCTTCCTTTGGGTGAATTCACTTAATATATCAGTGATCTCCTGCTGAGTAAAATCCTCAATTACTTCCCCAAAGATGGTGTGGTTCGTGTTTGGCTCTCTCTGCTTCTCCTTCTTTCTTCTTAATATGGGGTCAACATCTGCACTTGAAAAAGCCTCCTCACCTAACTTTGTTTCATTTTCCTCCCAAGTGTCTGGGCTCCTGTGCAGGCCTAGCCTGTGCAAAGGCTGCATGTACATTCCTTTTGTTCATTTTTTTTCCTAAAAATTTTCTGAGCCAAACCCACAACAGCCTTCTCTTCTGCTACTTGACTAGCTTGATATTTATTTATTTATTTGTTTGTTTGTCTGTCTGTCTATCTATCTATCTATCTATCTATGTATTTATGTACAGATTGATTGCTTTTTTGGAGGGCAATTGGGGTTAAGTAACTTGCCCAAGGTTACATGGCTAATTTTTTTGTGTGGGTGTTAAGTATCTGAGGCTGGAACTGAACTCGGGTCCTCCTGACTCCAGGGGTGGCGCTTTACTCACTGCGCCACCTAGCTGCCCCACTAGCTTGCTCTTTTAAAGGAAAGTCTGAACTCTGTGGCACAGAAAGATTCCCATGCAAACTAACCAACTCCCTTTGCATCTGAGCTCTCTCTTCCAGCAGCCTGTCTCTGCTTTTACACATAAGGCAATAACTTGTTAGCAAGGCCCAGCCTGTCCCACACACCCCTGTCAGTTCTTTCCCTTGTTCTTTTGGTATTTCTTGCAAACATCTTTCGAAATCTCTAGGTTCTCCCTTCCATAGACTTAATTCCCAGTTTTCACAGAGCCCTGTGTGATTAGTTCATTCTCTTTCTAGGGAGGAATAAGGTAAATCCCCCCATCCTGGAATATCCATTTCTCTCTCTGAAGCCCTTCTGCCTCCAAATAGAGGTCTGATATTTTGCAATCCTGGTTATGATGACAAATATTTTACCAATGCAATACTCACAGCAGCTGCTATGAATATGCCAGTGTATTCCCAGGTTTGAATTGCAAGATATAACAGACTCTCCACATGGAAGACAGAACCAAAACATTTATTCAAGCACCATAAAGCCAAATCCCAACACAAGAAAGTCAAATCCATCATAGCAGCAAAGAAATCTATACACAATAACACCACTATTCCCCAAGACTTCCCCCTGCTAGGTAGGGCCTTCCCCAAAACAACACTTGCAGCTTATTTCCTGCTTCCTCTCATACAACTCTAACTACTCTCACTAACTTCTGCTGGGCTCTGTTCTACCCTTCCTACTCCATCCTTCCTGCTCCTCCCATTCAGCAAGCTCCTCCCACCACAGGCTCATGTGACTCAGGTTTCCATGTGACTCAAGGATGGGAAAGATCTTAACATTATAGTCTTTCATTCTCTAAGACGACCATGACATCAGGGAGGTGATGCCATGACACACAAGTGAATTCGATTTAAGTGAGGGAGGGATGTGCAGTCACCAGCCTCACTTTCTCCTCCAGAGCCATCTGGATCCAGTAATCAGATATCAATCAGGATGAATAGAGATGGCCTTGGATATAGTGGGAGACCATTGCCTTTTTAAGCTAACATCTTTAACAGGTCTCAGTTTGATTAAGGCAATGCCCATTCAGTGATTAAGGCAAGGTAAGAATTGAAGTAAAAGATGACCTCAAGTGGCCTCAAAAAGAAAAAAAATCAATCTGGGAGGGAAAGACCCTAAGAATTTCTGGCCAAAACAGAAATAACTACTATTTGCATTTACTCTGAGACAACCAAGGCCCAAACAATGACCAAATAGGGCTAGACTGGGCCAATCCATGAAAACCAGAATGATTTGGGTTTAAATCGCCATTTCTGATCTAGATAACCTCTGGGTTTTTCATTGGTTCCAGTCTCTCCTATTTCCCAATCCCTTCTTGTAGGTCCATTGGATCATAGCTTTAAAACTTAAAGGAACCTTAGCAATCACCTACTCCTGCTCCTGCCTTTCATTTTACAGATAATGAAACAGGTTCAGAAAAGTGTACTGATTTGTCCAAAATCATACAGGTGGTAAGAACAAGAGGTTAGATTCAAACCCAATTCCTTTGATTCCATATCCAGCATTCTTAAAAATCATATAAAATGAAACTGAGGAACCTTTATATAACTAACTCTTTTACTATACTCAATTGACATCAGCTTAAAAGAACCCCTTGGACTCTTGTTAGCTTTAAAATACAATATATCATGTAATGTGTCATTTATAATGATGATCATTAGTCTACAGGTTTATATTTGTCACATTTATTATTTAAAACAAAACAAGTTAATTATTTTCAAAGGACCCATCCATTTCTCAAATCAAAAAAAGATTCTCTTTTCCCCTGTTATCCCTTAATAGACACACTCTTTAAATGATTGAATATACATTTATTTATGCTCATTTTTCATTATGTTATTCAAAAGTTCCTGACAGTTGCTCTACTGAATCCATCTAGCACATATGAAAGAAATATGCATCAATCCTTCCTTGCTCTGAATCTCCCCCTACTATGCCAACCTATAAGATGTTCCTATGACTGAGTTTGTAGCATTGACAAGAAGGAGATTCATTACACCCCCCACAAAAAATGTATTATAGGGGAAGAGTTTATTCTTTTCTCTTGACAAAGCAAGGTAGCTTCATGTCACTACAAAAGACAATGAGGCTGATGAAAAATGTATTAAAGTTTATTTGGTAGTATAAAGCCTTGAAGCAAAACCTTCAGGGAAAACAAGCAAACAAAATAGATGAAGACCTTGTACTCTGTCAGTAACCCACTGGCTAGAACAGATAAACCAGAACCTAGAGAATTGAAATGCAAGGGGAGAAGTTGAATTTTTTTTCATGTTTTTTTTCAACAGAATTTTTTCCCCTGAAGTTTCAGATGGAATTCAACAGATATCTCTCATGAAAAGTAAGAGATATTGGGGTTGGAAGAAAAACCACAGCAAAACATGAGATGGATATGTTGGGGTAAAAAATCGCTATGTATTTCTAATAGACATCATTTTCCTTTTTTCAGTCATATATTCATCTTATTACAACTGTTCTTCTCATTGTTCCATAAAACATATCACTTCTATTGATGCAAAAGATGCACTTCCCCTAGCAAGCTTCTTCCATCATTTTCCCACTGTTCTGTGTTCCTTTGATTCATCTTTACAAATCTTATATTAATACATGTCTTTTCACACATTACTCTGCTTCTTCTGTAACTCAGTATTTTTGCTCTCCTTTTGTGAATATGAAAACATCAAGGTTTCTCTGGGACCTAGTGATAACACTGTTACCATAGAGCAAGATTCTGTATTAGACAGGAATCTCTTAGATCCCATTCAAGGAGTGTTAGCCGCTTAATAAAAAAGATTCATTTTAAAATGGTTTGATCAGAAATGTGATGGGCACCCCCAGTAAGGTTTGAGAACAATTTTATCATATAATGGAAAAACACTGGTCTTGAATTGAGGGGACCTGAGTTCATATCTTTCCTCTGACCATGTTATTCCCCTCTGCAATAAACTCCAATGGTTCCTTATGACCTCTAGGACAAAGAACACCCTCTGTCCCACTTAGTATTCAAAACCCTTTATAACTGGGTTCCCACCTACCTTTCCAGACTCATTTCATTCCCTTTCATGAAGGAAGGGAAGAAACAAGTGTTTATTAAGCACCTAATATATGTTATGCACTGTTGTAAGGATTTTACAAGTATTATCTTATTTGATCTCCCAACAATCCTGGGAGGTAGATATTGTTATTATCCATTTTGCAGTTGAGGAAACTGAGGCAAACAGAGGTTTAAGTGACTTGCTTAGGGTAACATAGTAAACGTCAGAGACTGGATTTGAATACAGGCCTTTCTGATTCCAGACCTTTATCCATTTTTTCTTTATCCATAAAGTATTCCAGTACTTTATCTATTGTGCCACCTAGTTGCCTTATCTTACATTCCTGAAATGCACTCCATTGTCACCTCTCCTTTGCAGAATACCAAGCTTCCTTCAAAATTCAGCTCAAGAGTTCCTTCTTCATACATAGCAGTTGCTAGTGCCCTCCTAGAAAATACTTACATGCATTTTATTTATACTTATATTTTCTCCTCCAAAAGAATGCAAGTTCTTTGACATTTAGGACTATTTCATTAATGTCTTTGCATGGCACAGAACTTGGCACATAGTAAGTTCTTAATAAATATTTTTAAATGATTGTGATTTTGGACAAAACACAACTTCCTCTAGTCTCAGTTTCCTCATCTATTAAATGAGAGGGTTAAACTAGATGACTTCTGAGTTGCCTTTTAGCTCCAAGCTTATGATTTTATGATGTATTCAAGAGAGGGAGGGATCACATTGCAGGGTTTCCTTGAGAAGGTGGTCCCTGAGCCAGGTCTCAAAGAAACAGAAGGATTTCTACAGGCAGAGATATGCTTGTTGGATATAAGGGACCATTCCAGATATGGGAAACAAGAGAAGGCAGGGCAAGATAAGGGAATAAATGATAGTCCAGTTTGGCTCACTTGGTGGAGCATGTGAAGGAAGAATAGAGGCTTAGGATGCAATAATGTCGGAAGGAAGTTGAGAGTTACAGGTCTGTTTTTATTTCTCCAAAATATGCATGTGCTGAGTATGAATGTAAAATTTACCAGTTCTTACTTCCCTCAATAAAATCTCCAACTCAGAGAACTTCCCAGTCATGAAGGAAGGCACGCTCAAAATAAGGTGAACTGGGAATAATTAGGTGGCACAATAGATAGAGTAACAGACCCTCAAGTCAGGAAGACCCAAGTTCAAATTTAGCTTCAGACATCGATAAGCTGTATGATCCTGGACAAGTCACTTAATCCCAATTGCCTCAACCTGCCCCCCCCCCAAAAAAAAAGCATCCACAAAAATAAAAAAAACCAAGGTGAACCCAAAATAAATTGTAGGACTGAGAAGTAATGTGTGAAGAAGAAATTTCTAGTAGAAGTCAATAGATGTTCAGGGATATGGAGTTATATTTGTGAGAGTTTAGGTTTTTGTTCCAGGAGAAAGATTACATAGAAAAATGGAGGGTCTGAGAGAACCAGACCTTTATGGCAAGGCACTTAACATTTTCTCTTTCAAGCAGATCTTTCTCTGGAGGGTATTGTGTGGGAAAGAAGCTGAGGCGGAGCTTTTCTCAGGCTTGTGTACCTTTCTTCTCCTGAAGTGTGTCACCAACAATGGGAAGTATGGGATAGAAATTGCTGCACACTTAAAAGTTAGGCCCTGTCAATTCTACATTCTTACATCTCTCTCATTCTTTCCTTTCTCTCCATTCAATGAGCACCTTGCCCACCTCCCCCAACCCCTAGGTTTCCATCTCCAGGCCTCAGAACCTCTCTCCTGACCTAATGTAACCAATTAGGCATCCCTAGTAACAGCTTTTCTCCCCTCCAATCCATCTTCCACATACCTGCAAAGGTATTATACATTTAGCACAGATCTGACCAACTTGCTCCCCTTCTCTCAAAGTTCTATTTTCTTTCCTATTTCATCTAGAATAAAATAAAAGCCCTTCAAATTGACCTCCCTTCAAAATACAGCCTTACTGTCCATTACATCCCTTCACATAATCTATGTTCTCCCAAAGCAGCATTCTTAATGCTCTCCATGAGCAAAATGTCATCTCTTGTGTCCATGCATTTATGGGCCTCTTCTTAGGCCTAAAACACCCTCTCTTCTCATCTCTTCTTTTTAACATTCCTACTTCCCTTCAAGGTTTGTTCTGATTTCCCCAGTTTTTAGTCTTCACCTTTACTCCAGTTACATTTATTTTACCTGTAATTGTATGTATTTACCTGTTTCATCAAGTAGAATATTAGCTTTTTGTGGGAAAGCTCCCGTTCATTATAGCTCTTGTAGCCTTTCCTCTAGCACAGTGCCTGGCACCACACTAGGTGCTTGATAATTATTTGTTGAATTGAATGTTGGAACTGAAAATATTTTTGAAGTTTGCCCTATAAATAGCTATCCACCCTCTTCCAGAAACCTTAAAGTGATGGGAGGGAGGAGGGGTCTCTCTACACACTAAGACAATCTTGTATTATGAGAAAGTTTAAAAATAACAACAATGACGATAACAACTTCATTATTTTCATCCCAGACTTAGTTATAGAGAACTGCTTCCCTGTATCAAATAATCACTTCCTATCTACTACTTTCTTTCTTCAATTTTAATTCCAATTTTAATCTCTAGAGTGACATATAAGAGATCTACAAGTATTTGAAGACAACTTTCACCCCCCTTCTTCTCCCCTTCAGGAAAAAAAATATAACAAAAGAAAATACTTTTTCTGGGCTCGTTATCCTCAATTTTTTCAACTCTTGCAGACCATTCGTTTCCCAGTTTCTTTCCTCTGCATGTATTCTAATTTGTTCATCCATCCACATGGACATCAGAAAATATTCTGATAAATTCCTTAAAGAAATCAAATTAGACTATATACCCTTGATCTAACAATCTAGAAACTCTATAAAAAGGTAAAATGAGATTAGTTTGGTTAGGATTTGCATTTTAGTGAGCCTATATTTGTTTCTTTTTATTTATTGACCCACTATGGGCACAGTAACTGCAGTACAAATGTAAATCATTGATATACTAGGGAAATTTAAGGGTATTTAGTTCAACTTCATTATTTTACAGATGTGGAAACTATCAGCTGGAGAGTTGTGGCCAGTGTCATGCATTTACTTAGTGGTAGAGCCAAAACTCAAACCAAGATCTCCTTGATACAAGCTCAGACTTCTTTCTACTCTGCCACATGGCTTCCCTTTAGAGATATCTGTGGCCTCATTGGACATTGATTAAAGACAAAAAACAACCCAACAACAACAACCTGAGTACCAAACAGGTACTTAAGAATACCATAAAGGCAAGAAAAGCTCCATTTCAGAAATAATAGTAAGATAACAAGAATTCTATCTGGGTGTCAAAAAATTTTTCATCACCATGAAACCAATATTAAGTCCTGACAAGCTGTAAGGAGCCTTGAGAACTGGAAGACAATGAATATGAGGGACATTTTTTTTCTTTTTTTTTTCCTGTAAAGTTTCAAGTGATAGGTTATTTTAGCATCATGGCCTACTTAAGACGTCATAGATTTATCACTGAAAATTTTGGTGGGCTCATGATTTAGGTGTGCAAGTGGAGCCTATGAATAAAATACATATGAAATTTTGTCAAAACACCTATTTCAGCTCAAGGCAGGTACATTTGAATTACTCATTGCACACTACTTAATTGTATGTGCTCAGGGATATAAAACTTACCCTAAGAAGTGCCTTTGCTGCATCCCAAAAATTTTGGTATGTTGTCTTATTATTGTCATTCTCTTAAATGAAATTTCTGATTGTTTCTATAATTTCTTGTTTGACCCACTCATTCTTTAGAAATAAATTGGTTAATTTCCAATTAGTTTTTAGTCTATCTTTCCATAGCCATTTATTGCATATAATTTTTATTGCATCATGATCTGAAAATGATGCATTTAATGTCTCTGCCTTTCTGCATTGAATTGCGAGATTTTATGCCATAGTATATGGTAGATTTTTGAGTGTGTGCCATGAACCACTGAGAAGAAAGTATATTCCTTTTTATCCCCATTCAGTTTTCTCCAAATATCTATCATATCTATCCTCCCTAAAATTTTATTGGCCTCCTTAACTTCTTTCTTGTTTATTTTGATGTTAGATTTATCAAGTTCGGAGAGGGGAAGATTAAGGTCCTCCACTAGTATAGTTTTGCTACCTATTTCTTCCTCTAGTTCCCTTAACTTCTCCTCTAGGAATTTGCATGCTATACCACTTAGTGCATATATGTTAAGTAATGATATTGCTTCATTCTCCCCTGCTTATATTTTTGTTTCTTCTTTCTCCTTTCCCCTCCTTAAGGGTTTTCCTTTTGACTACCACCTCCTTCAGTGTTCCCTTCCTGTGATCCCCCCCTTTATTTACCTACCTTCTCCCCTTACTACTATTTCCCTCCTCTCTAATCCCCTGTCTTTATCTACCCCTTACCCTCCTATTTCCTATAGGACATGATAGATTTTTTTTTTACTTATCAGGGTATGTTATTCCCCCTTTGACCCCAAACCAATGAGAATAAATTTCATACAGTACACCTCTCCCTAGCTCCTTTGACTCTATTTAATGATTTTTTGTGTCTTTTCATGTTAGAATCTTAAACTTAACTGATTATGTTGATCCCTCTTTGAACCAGCGTTAGTGGGAATAATGTTCAAATGATGTTCCTCTCTCTCTTTCCTTCACCTCTACTATAGTATGTTTTTATGCCTCTTTGTATGCCATAATTTAACTTTTTCTGTCTCATCCTTTCCTTTTATAACATTACAGTCCCTTTGACCCCCTTAATAAGGTTTTTTTTCATCATCAAATTAGTTCATTTATACTCACAACCTCTATCTATGTATAACCCCTTTAAATGTCATGATAATCATATAAATTTTGATATTGACAGTTATCAGTTTCTCATATAGGGATGTAAATATTTTACTCTTATTGCATCCCAAGTTATGTGCATGTGTGATTGAGTGTGTGTGTGTGTGTGCATGTGAGTATATGTTTTCCTTGTTTACTTTTTAATGTCTTTCTTGAGTCTTGTAATTGGAGATCAGATTTTCTATTGAGCTCTGGCTTTTTCATCAGGAAAGTCTGGAAGTCCCTTACTTCATTAAATGACCATCTCCTTGCCTGAAAGACTATACTCACTTTTGTTGAAGTCCTACCTGTTTTGCCCTACAAAATATCAAACTCCAATACCTCCAATCTTTTAATGTAGAAGCTGCTAGGTCCTGTGTGATCCTGACTGTAGTTCCACAATATTTGAATTGTTTCTTTTTAGCTCCTTGCAGTATTTTCTCCTTAATCTTGTAATTCTGGAATTTGGGTACTATATTTCTTGGAGTTTTCAATTTGGGATCTCTTTCAGGAGAAGTCCAGTGAATTCTTTCAATAACTATTTTATCTTCTGATTCCAGGACTTCAGGACAATTTTCTTTGACAATCTCTTGGAGGATGTTGTCCAGGTTGCTTTTTTCATCATGGTCTTCTGGTAGACCAATAATTCTTAAATTATCTCTCCTGGATCTGTTCTCTAGGTCAGTTGTTTTTCAAGTGAGATATTTTATGCTTTCTTCTAATCTTTCAATCTTCATGTTTTGTTTGATCGACTATTGGTGCATCATAGAGTCCTGAGCTTCAATTTGACTGATTCTAATTTTTAGTGAATTATTCTCTTCAGTTCATTTTTGAAGGTCCTTTTAAAGGGAGGTATTTTCTCCAATTAGTTTATTAATTTTACTTTTTAAGTATTTGTTTTCTTCAGTGAGATTTTTTTCCAGTTTGGTCACTATAGATTTGAATTTGTCCGTTACCTCCCTAATTTGGCCTTTAAAATCTTTCTTGAGCTCCTCCAGGAGTGCTTTTTGGGCTTGAGACCAGTTCATATTTTCATCTGTGGTCTCAGGTGTGAATAGAGTCCATGTTGTCCTCTGGTTCTTCTTGCTCAGTATAGTGAGCTCTAATCGATTTTCTTGCCTTCCCCTTCTCCTTCTCAACTTCCTTCCTTCCCGTTGTAATTTCCTATTTCCTAATTTTTCAGGCTGGGAGCTAAGGGCCGGATTGTTGACTTTGTGTGTTGTAGCCTCAGGGTGTTTAGATTGAGGCCAAGACCAGGAGTCTCAGTGTTTCCCCTGAGTTATGCTGAGGCTTACAGAGTGATCTGTGGAGGATGGGTGGTCTGGCCACTTCATATTTCTACCTCTATGCCCCTGGGCCTATCACTTAGGCAGGCTTTTGCTGGTCGGGTGAGGTGGGGCTTGTTGGGACCCCTCCTACTTTTCTCTTCAGACTCCTTGCTGCCTCATTTACACCCCTTCTCAATGACTCCCAAGCCAGGGCTATTTCCACTATCTCAGAATTTCACTCTGGGTGGGACACTTATTTGGAGGTTTTCTAGGTCAGGTAGGGGGAATTGGAGCAGCCAGAGTTTACTTTGCCATACTGGTCCCTGGGAAATCAGGCAGGCAGATTTGTAAACTTCCAGGCTGGGGGCTAATAGCCCCAGGAGAAGGTGCTGTCTCTACTGGGGGCCCGAGCCCTCTCTTACCCATCTCCAATGGATCCTCCAGTCCTGTGGTGAGATGCTGGTGAGACAGCTGCAAATCGCCCTTGGGGTGGGTGAGTCTGCTGGCTGGGGCTCCTTCTCTCTCTGCTGAAATCTCCTCTCATGCTGCTGCAGCCTCCAGTGCTCCATGCTCCCCCTGCTCATACCCATGTGGGCACTTTCCTGGGCTGGATTCTTCCACACTCTGTCTCCCAGTGAATTCTGACTGCAGATTACTAAGAAAGAAGTCTGAGTTATGTGTAACTCAGCAGAAAAATCCAAGACATCAAATATTGCCTAACTATAATAATCTCAAACTGTCATTAGGAACATTTCTAGTAAAGTGCCTTTTATTTAGCATGATGTTTGACCTTGTTTTATTTTTAATTTGTGTTCTCCAAAAGGGCTGATTCCATAATAAAATCACAAAGTTATAAAATGGAAGGAAGTCTCATTACCATTTATTTAACAAAGACTTATTAAATTACAATTTTGTACAAGACAGTATTTATTGTGTTAGGGATACAAAAACAGTATAACACAATATCAATAAAATATATAATAAATATATTATAATATTAATGTAAATTTTTTACTCTTCTACCATAATAATATAAATAATTCTGACATTAAAGGACAGTGGACTTGAAGGTCCATTCTATTGGAGTAACTATGTTTTACTGGGGAAAAACATGTACACAGAATAAATTGATACAAAATATACTCAATTTTATCTGCAATCTCATAAATGTAGATATTCCTTTCAATGACAAATTTAAACCCATTTATGCCTGCAGATCTGTATAACTCTTGTCCTTGTTCTTCCATTAATTCATTAGAGGATATCCTCCCATCATGCTCAGAGACCTTCTTTGTTTTATTTTGATAGCATGAGGATAACATTGAACAAGTTAGGCTGTCCTTTGCTTATCACTCAATATGACCAGGGAACTATCTCATAATTTTTTATTAAATTTTTTTAAGATATGAGGTTTCTAGGTAGTTAAATAGTTTTTGGCCTCCCATTCTTTATTTATTATCCATTGTTTCCCAAAATATTTTTAGGTGTTTACCTTAATTTTGCCTTCACATTAGAGTCATTGAGTAGCAAAACACATATTGATTTACTTGGGAGGGTTTTATCAAGCTCATATGATTTCTCTTACATCTTCATCTTCTGCAACAGATGTTGATAAGCATGTGGGAATTATTGTAGTAGTGATCTTTTAAAAAAAAATACTTAACATAACAATGTAACATGAGAAAACCAAATGTCTATGTTTTTGTTGCCTTTGGTCAAAAGAAAAACCTCTGCTGCTAACTCCTTTATTTGACTCTACTAGGAGAACATGTGAGCTGTTTTTCCATTTTGCTGCAACTTACTTTTGGCTTCATTTTATAATGAAGATTTCAAGAAAGCAGAAAGGAAAAAAGGCAGAAGAGGAAGGAGAAAGGAAGGAAGGAAGGAAGGAAGGAAGGAAGGAAGGAAAGAAGGAAGGAAGGAAGGAAGGAAGGAAGGAAGGAAGGAAGGAAGGAAGGAAGGAAGGAAGGAAGGAAGGAAGAAAGGAAGGAAGGAAGGAAGGAAGGAAGGAAGGAAGGAAGGAAGGAAGGAAATAATTTATTAACATTTATTATGTGGCAGGTGTTGCACTTGTCAGTGGTGATACAAATATAAAAAGTGAGTATCTGCTCTTGAGGAACCTACCTTCAGAGACTATATACATAGAGGTTTGGTGGCCATGGAAGAGAGCTTTGGCTTAGAGAGTCATAACAATGGTGAGTTGATTCCCAGGTTAATCAGTTAATACACCATTTCTAAAAGCAAGAGTAGTAGTATTTTTTTTCACTCTGCTCAGAGCAAAAGTAAAGAGTGGTATTTGTGCCTTTGGCAGGGTAGGGTTGGGGGGAAAGAGGCTCATTAAAGTCCAGTTATAGGAATATGGCAAGATAGCTGGTTTAGATATAGGTAAGTTTGTACTCAGATACCAATCAAGATGGTTCAGTCTCAGTTCCTCATCATCTATAAAATAGAGCAATTGGACTAAATGATCTCTGTGGTCCTTACATATCTGGAGCTATTAAATATGTATGTATGTACACAAATAGCCTACTGCTAAATATATACATATGTTATATAAAGTATAAATATAATATATACACACAGTATATATGCATATTATGTGCATGTACATGCATGTACACACACATAAAATTTCCTCATTTATTAAAATGATGGTTTTGAATGAGTTTAATCCTTAGATTCCTTCAAGGCTTAGTTAAAATGCCTTCACAAGGCCTTTCCTTACCCCTCTATTCTTAATGTCCTTCCTTTCCATGTAATTATTTTTCCTTTATATATGTTTTGTATACTCCACAAATTTCTATTTAATTTCTCCATCATGATATGGAAATGTCCTTGGGCTCTTGAATTGCCCACTTTCAGTGCAGAAACTCTAGTAAATTCTATCATGAAAGGCTTTGAATATGGTCCTAGGCACATTCTGAGTCTTCCTTCTAAGGACCAACCTAGCTAAGTACAGAGAGGTTCATGATCACTAGGCTGGCTACTTGGGGACACACTCTTTGGCAATGGCAACTCATTAAATGAAGAAAAATACAAAATATCCCACAGTCCTGTGCAACCTGCTTCTGCCTCTATAGTGATGATAGCAGAATGGTAGAAATGTGAGCAGACATTGATAAGAATCATACTATTTTTAAAATGATTATGAACTTTAATTATCGATACTTTTTTGAAATTTTATTAAGCTCCCAAGAAAAATAAAGCAAAATAACAGTATGTTTCAATCTGCATTCAGATTCAATTAGTTCTTTCTCTGGAAATGGAAAGGATTTTTCATTGCAAGTCCTTCAGAATTGTCTTGGATTTTTGTATTTCTGAGAATAGCTAAGTGATTCACAATTGATCATCACATGATATTACTATTACTGTGTACCTTTTTTTCCTGGTTCTGCTCACTTCACTTTACTTCAGTTAATGTAACCACTTACATCCAAGCCTTTCTGAAAGCATCCTGCTCATAATTTCTTATAGCAAATTGGTCTTCTATCACAATCATATACCACAACTTGTTTAGCCATTCCGCACTTGATGGCCATCTTTTAAGTCTCCAATTCTTTGCCACCACAAAAAGAGTTACTATAAATATGTTTGTAAACATAGGTCCTTTTTCTACTTTTTTTTATCTTTTTGAGATACAGCCATACTAGTGGTATTGCTGGGTTAAGGGTTATGCACAGTTTTATGGCCCTTTGGGGCTTTGTTGCTGACTCACCAAGCTCAATGTCCACTGGACTACATACCCTTTTTACCACAGTGAGACAGACCTTTTCTGATGACCTCCTAAGTTGTCTTGGGCTAGAATATTGTTTCACCTGAATTCATTTTGAGCTGTTATTTTATAGCTGTTTGAAGGGGAATTTGGAAGAGGTCAAATGAGTACCTACCTTTACTCCACAATCTTTCTGTTCATACTCTTGATGTGTGATCCTTTTCCGAAAGTCAACAGGTAAGTGAGTTATGAGAGGAAAATTATCACAGAATAAATAATAAGCATCAGAAGTAGGATTTGAACACGGGTCCTCTGACTTTAGAGATGGTCCTTTTTACTGTGCCATCTTATTTCCCCAATGCTTTAGATTATCTTGTTGGCATAATATCATATTATAATTCTATATTTCCATCTTAATTTTGTAGAATTATTGTTATAAGCATTTATTTATTAATCATACCCAGATGGATAAAGACAGTGTGGTCTACCTTATAGAATGCTAGACTTAGGTAGATCAAGAAGATCTAGACTCAAATCCATAACTGACTTTGTGAAAATGTCATATAAATTTCTCAAACTCAGTTTCTTTATCTTTTAAATGAGGACAGTGAACAGTGTCTGAGATTCCTATGTCACAAGGTTGTTGTAAAAATCACATGAGATGTCAATGTAAAGTGATTAACGAACTTTAATATGCTACAAAAATGTCACCTGAAACCTGTTTGCCTTTTTATCAAGAATCTAGGAACATAAGGGGCGGCCAGGTGGCTCAGCGAGTAAGAGCACCAGCCCCAGTGTTGGGATGACCTGGGGATCAAATCTGGGCTCAGATACTTAGCACCACACCCAGAGATAACTGGCCGTGTAACCTTGAGCAAGTTACTTAACCCCGATTGCTTTTAAAAAAAAAGAATCTAGGAACATAGATAGTTTGTCATCTTTCTCTGTAGTCATATCTAAATCACTGTAAATTCCTGAGAAAGAGAGAAAATAATAATGGAGTATAAATCTATTACTTGAGGAGGCATATTTGATTGGGAATAAGAGGTATCTGTATCTGCATATGTTTATATATATACACACATAAAGTTGTGCTTATATGTATATACCTACAAATAAATATACATGTATGTATATGTGTGTGCATGTGTATATTTATATACGTGTATATGTGCACATACATGTATGTATGTGCATACATACACACATCAGTGATTCAAAGGAAAAAACACTACTCATAATGGCATTTTTCATGTTACAAAGTCAAGACTGCAGGATCAATAAAACTGAACATCAGAAAAGGAAGACCACTGTGACTAAAGGTAATCATTGGACATGTAGTAGAGAAAACTTGTTTGCAATCAGTTCTTATACAATCCTTCTAAAAGTTGCTCCATCACATTTCTCATCTTTCTAACAGAGGCTGTTGCTAAGCATCCCAAGTCTATGGAGTTGTTGTCCCTTCTGTCATTACTGAAGGTGTGTACAGTATGATGCATTGGAAAGAAGACTGTATTTAGGGTCTAAGGACATGTATTCTGTGATGTGGGTTCACGTCCTGGCCAATCAGTATTCTTGAAAGAGCTCCTAATCCATTCTTTGGCATAGATTTTGAATTATAAGAGACCCTAAAGGGCAACTGTTCCAAACCCCCTAGATGATACACAAGGAAACTGAAGTCTAAATTAAGTCATGAAATGACAATACAATAAGCCACAATGCTAGAATTTGAATCCAGCAATCATCTCAAAATACAATAGCTAAAGTCTTCCACCCATGGGGTACACTAAGCTAACTCAATCAGTAACTTATTCAGTAATCAATTACTAAGTATCATTAATCACTAAGTACAATCATTAGAAAATACACTGACCCTCTACCCCTAGGTAAACTACAATTCCTCAGTCAGTACCCATGGAGAGGTCTTTTCATCTTGATTCAAGGCAGGCAAACCCTACCTGAATCCACCAGTCACCTGGATTCAAAGGCAGACAGCTCCCAGTTCCTTGTCCAGCTCTCCATGTAAGTTCTGCTCCACACTGAAGTTCACAGGGTCCAGTCCATCTCAAATCCTTCACAATTTCTGTTCCCAGGAATTCAAGTCTCAACCAAGCCACAAGCAGACAAAGTCTTAGCATCCCAGTCATGCTTTCTCAGTCTTCTGCATGTAATTCAAAAAATCAGAATCACCTTAGCCAGCCTGGATGGAGGGTGGGGGGTGGGAATGGGGGGCTCCTGGACTCCTGGGCTCCTCTTCAGAAGAAGCTCTGCCACCACAAGTTCTCAGGAAATTCTGACTCAGTTCTAGATTCTCACTTCTCTTCTGTATCTGCTCTGCTTCCAGATGCTGGTTCCAAGAAATTCTGGCTGTCCCTTCCAGGGGCTTTTCCTTACATACACTCAGCATTAGCTTTCTGTTTCAGACAGCCCCTGCCTGTTATATCAGTAGCAGTAAAGAGGAGTTCATACCTTCTGTTTCCCCAAGGAGGCTTGATCAATTACTAAGTGCTAAGTACCTGCTACCTTTGCTGAACTTGAAACAAGGTGCTAAGTACCTGCTTACTTGCCAATACATAAAAGGGTCTTCAAATTCAAATTACATTACTATTACAACCCCCAATAACATCTGTTAACTCATTGATATATTATGTAATCTACTATTGTTCCAATTATTATGACCATAAAAATGCAAAAATATGCAAAGTATACACACACACACACACACATATATATATATATATATATATATATATATATATCACAAAGTATGCAATAAAGATTCAATACCATGATCTTAGAGTCAATAGGAACCTTGGAAAGTTAAGGCACTAACAGGTTGTAATGGGCCTTGAATGGCAAGTCAAGAAATTTGAATTTGGCTCAGTAAAATGAATAGGAAGACACTTAAAATTTTTGAGGAAAAGATTGGTTTGACTAAGTCTATGAATAAGAAAGGCTATTCTGCTATTCTTTAAAAAAATAGGATGTTTTATTTTATATGATTCTTTTATGTTATATTTATATTTTTATTTTATATGATTCTTATAATAATTTTGTGAGATGTCTTTCTCCACCTCTCCCTTGGTAATTGTCACCATGAATATTCAAATAAACCAAACTAATTACAAGCAAAACCATAAACTCCTAATTAGTTACAATAATGCGCATACTAACTTTAACAAAATAGCAAAAAAGTGACTTCCACATTCTATCATGTCTATTTTGGAGGCTGAAGATTAAGAAAAATTGTTCTGTTAATGATATGGGAAGAAGTAGAGGCAATGGCAACAGGACAAGCAAGTTGTAAGTGGTAATTAGGAACAAGAAGGAGATGGGGTTCCTAAAAAAAATAGAGAGGAGAAATGCAAGAGACATTGAGGGGGTGGCTTGACATAGCACTTGACAACTAATTAGATCTGAGAGATGAGGAAGAAATACTTTAAAGGAAATAGCACTAAGATTTCAATTATGGATGATTGGCTAAATAGTGGTACCATGGATAGAAACATTAAGTTCCTAAAGAAAAACACATGGAAAAATGATAAACTCAGTGTTCTCCATAGTGAATATAAGATTCTAGAGGGACTTCAAGGTAGAAATATCAAATTGGGAGTTGAAGATGTACTTTTGAATCTCAGAAGTGATAACAGCACCTTTGAAGCCTGCAAATAACTGAAATTTTAGAACTGATTCTTTAAATAATGAACAATATCTACAATTCAATATTCAATTCATACATTTTTATAAATGTTCTCCCCAAATGGTTAAAGGCTAATTTATAATCACTGTTAAGGTATTTTTCAGAGCTTTGTTTTGTATTTTATAGATATATGATGCTTTCAAAGGAAGGTATGTGAACAGCAATGCAAATTACATGACGTTCAATTAAAAAAAGTGAACTTATAATTATTTTAAGCTAGATTGCACATGTAAGAGCTTCACAGAATGACAGATTTTTTTCCTTAGAGCAGAGGCCCTCTTGGTTAATTAACTATCCTCCAAAATTAAAATGATTATTTTTATAGAAGATTTTATAAACTTTCATTAATCTATTATCAGTGTTCCAGATATCACTAAGCTTGTCATAGAAGTTTGTGATTATTTTAAAATATCTAATTAATTTCATTTTTCAAAAAAATTTGTAAAAATGTTTATTTTAATTTACAACAATCATTTGCACAATATTTTGAATTACAAATTTTCCCCCATCTGTCCTCTATCCACCATCTCAAAACAGCGATCCTACTGAATACCTCCCACCTCAATCTGCTTTCTCCTATATCCTCCCCCATCCCCACTCGGATTTTGAGTAGGGCAAGATGGATCTCCATACCCCAGTGCCTGTATATCTTATTCCCCAGATGCATATAACTATAATAATAATATATTTTTAAACATTTGATTTTAAAACTTTGAATTCCAGAATCTTTCCCTTCTTCCCTCATCACCCACCCTTACTAGAAATATAAAAAAAAATTCAATATAGGTTGTATATGTGTAGTTACAAAAAACATTTCCATAGTGGATATATTATGAAAGGCTGACTATATTTCCCTCCATACTATCCTGCACCCCACTTGTCCTATTCTCTACTTTGACCTTGTCCCTTTTCAAAGGTGTGTGCTTCTAACTACCTCATCTCCAAGTTGCCCTCCCTTCTATCAGCCCCATTCTTATCCCCTTCCCCCCTACTTTCATGTAAGGTAAGATACCCAATTTAGTGTGTATATTATTCCCTCCTTAAGCCAAATTCAATGAGAGTAAGATTGACTCATTCTCTTTTTGCTTTCCTGTTCCTCCCCACCATTGTAACAGTTTTCCCTTGCCTCTTTTATATGAGACAATTTATCCTATTCTGTCAATCCCAATCTCTTCTTATTATATTCCTGTCTCACCTCTTAATTTCATTTTTTAAAATATTATCCCTTCCTATTCATTTGATCCTATGCCCACTTTCTATGTTAACCTGTATACATATATACACTCACATATGTATTCATATGCGCACATACCCATATATGTACATCTATATGTATACATGTATATACATACACACACATTTATTTTCACTTCAACTACCCTCATACGTACAAGTGTTTCATAAGTTACAATTATCCATGTAGGCATGTAAATAGTTCAAATTTGATAAGTTCATTATGATTTCTTTTCCCTGTTTACCTTCTCATGCTTCTCTTACTTCTTGTAACTGAATGTCAAATTTTCTATTCAACTCTGGTTTTTCATTAAGAATGCTTGAAAGTCCTCTATTTCATTGAATAGCCATGAATGTTTCCCCTGAAACATGATACCCAGTTTTGCTGGGTAAGTGAATCTTGGTTTTAAGCCCAGCTCCTTTGACATCCAGAATATCATATTCCAAGCCGTTTGATCCCTTAATATAGAAGCTGCTAGATCTTATGTTATCCTGATTGTGTTTCCACAATACTCAAATTGTTTCTTCTTGGCTACTTGTAATATTTTCTCCTTGATCTGGGAACTCCAGAACCTGGATATAATATTCCCAGAGTTTTCTTTTTGGGATCTTTCCAAGAGGTGATTGGTGAATTCTTTCAATTTCTATTTTTCCCTCTGGTTCTAAAATATCAGAGCAATTTTCCTTGAGAATTTCTTAAAGGATGATTCTAGGTTCTTTTTTTGATCACGGCTTTCAGGTAGTCCAATAATTTTTAAATTATTTCTCTTGGATCTATTTTCCAGGTCAGTGGTTTTTCCAATGAGATATTTCACATTACCTTCTATATTTTTCATTTGTTTGGATCTGTTTAATAGTATCTTGATTTCTCATAAAGTCATTTGCTTCCATTTGCTCCCATCTAATTTTGAAGGAATTATTCTCTTCAGTGAGCTTTTGAGATTCTTTTTCCATCAGGCAAATTTGGATTTTTAAGGCATTGTTTTCCTCATTGGCTTTTTGGGCCTCTTTCGCCATTTGAGTTAGCCTATTTTTTAAGGTATTATTTTCTTTAGTCAGGTTGTTGACTCTCTTTTCATGATTTTCTTGCATCATTCTCATTTCTTTTCCCAATTATTCTTCCACTTCTCTTACTTTATTTTCAGAATCCTTCTTCAACTCCTCGATGACCTGTAATCAATTCATATTTTTCTTGAAAGCTTTTGGTGCAGGAGTTCTGACTTCATTGTCTTCCTCCCATTCCATGCTTTGATCCCTTTTGTCCCCTAAAAAGAAATATAAGGTTTTATTGTTGTGTTTGCTTTGCTTCCTTTGCTTTCTCATGTTGCCACTCAATTACTTGACTTTTGAGCTCTTTGCCACAGGATAACTCAACTTCCAGAGAGGAGAGCTTTGTCCCTAATCACTGGGGTTTTCTCAGCTGCTGGAGCCATTATTTGGGTGCCCTCTCTACGGCCCCTACAAACTCTAGCTCACTGGTCACACAAACCTCAGGACTTCCACCCAAGACAGCCATCCAGATCCAAGCAGGTTAAAGCAAGAGCAATTAGCTTGTGAATGGTTGCTTGGTTCCCCTGCAATTTGCAGGCCAGAGACTCTGAATCTGACACCCTGAGGTGGTTGCAGGGCTGCCACACCTCCTCCACTTCTCCCTCCCAGGGCAAAGGCTGGACTATGCTCCAATCCCCTTCAGTTCCAACAGGGTTCCACACTGACCTTTTACTTTTTCTTTGGCATTTATGGGTTGATAATTATGGAAACTGCCATAGCTGCTGATGATCTACTCTCCCAAGTCCTCTCTAGCTGCTACTAGTCAGGACTGCTCTGGGGCTAAAACCACAGCCTGATACAGGGCTGTGCTCAGCTCCTAGCTTGCTTTGATGGACCCTTCCTATAGGCCTGCAGGGCTTCCTTCCACAGGAGCTTTGTTTCTCTCTTTCACTTTGAGGGTTCTGTAGTTCTAAAGTTTGTTTAGAGTCATATTTTATAGGTATTTGAGGTGGTTATGGTGGGGGGGGTGGTCACAGAGTTTTCCTGCTTCTATGCTGCCATCTTGGCTCTGTGTCTAATTAATTTTAAATAGTTTGAGATAAAAATAAGATGCAATTGTGGCTCAGTAACTAAAGATCCAGCTTCAAAGTCAGGAAGGGTCAGCTTCAAACAACTGAGTTACAAACATGAATGAAATCAAAGGTCCAGACTGGAAAACAAAACAAAAATAAAAATAAAATGAAGAGCAGTTATTTTATATTTGTCCCATAATGAAAAGTGTACATATTTCATATCATCGTCTTTGGTAAACATTTGGTTAATGTTCATATGTTCAGACTTTACTACCATTCACCACCTTAGTTCCCTCTATCATATGCCCTCTTGAGCACAGCCTTCCTCCTACATTTCTGTAAACTTTAAACCATTTCCTCTTCCTGTCTTATTTACTCTTGGTAAAACATTCTTTCTGTCATCATTTTCCCATGCTACTGAGATCTAGTGAGGCCCCAGAAGATTCTGAGCTGAGAATACAAATAAAATACAAATTTCTTCTTGTCCTGACAGCATAGGATCTTATGGTCCAACGAAAGGATAGTATGGAGCATGGGGAGTTGTAAGATTTGTTGTGAAGAAGGGAATGAATAAAAGTGTGAGAACCACCATTTCAAATCAATATTACTACTACTCCCCAAAGAGAGCTAATAATAAGTTTCTATCCCCATTGACTCTTAGGATGCATTACAGCATTATTAATATTAAATGAAGACCCTCCTGAGAAGTTACCAAACACAAACAGATAATTCATCAAGCATTTAATTAACTGATAAGGCTGAATGGAGTACATCTATCTAAATGATAAATGGCCTTTCTACAAAGATAGAAATGATTGAAGAAGCCTAATGAAAATATCTTTAATTCAAAATGGAGAATGGAATGTTTCTATTAAACCAGCACTTGCAGTTAGAACCCAAACATGGGATGGGTAGAAGGACCTGTTTTTATTTGTCTATAAAGTTTGAGGTCAGGCCCATACCATGAATGACAGAAGAAAGAAAAATAACCTAAAATTAAACTGGAGAATATTTATAAAGGATATTTATGGAAAGTTATAGATGCCTATAGACTATCTTTGAGCTTGGAGCCAATTTGAAATAAGAAAATAAGAATAATAACTGGTACCATAATTGTAAGGTATTATGGTTTATAAAAGTACTTTATATAAATGATCTTGGTTGAGCCCACAGCAACCCTATAAGGTAGGTACTGTAAGTATCATCATCCCCATTTTATAGATGAGGAAGCTAAGGCCCAAAAAGGTTACATGGCTTACTCATAATTGCCATAAATAATAAAGGTAGGATTTGAATACTGCCTACCTCCAAGTCCAACACTGTCCCTTCTATCTTTCTACCTCTCAAGAAATCATTCTGACTGGTGAGGCTGTTTGTATGGGATCTCTCTTTCTCTCTACCCTCTCCCTTCATTCCTACCTACCCTTTTCCTCTTTTTTTCTCTTTTTTCTGTTTTTCTTTCTTTCTCTTCCTCTCTTTTCTTTTCTCCCTCCCTCTGTTCCTCTCTCCACCTTCCCTTCATTCCTCTCTCTCTCCCTCCTCTTTTTTCCTTATCTTTCTTTCTGTTTTTCTTTCTCCTCTCATTTCTTTTCTCTTTCCCTCTGTTTCCCTTTCCCTCCCTCCCTTTCCTTCCTTTCTCCCTTCTTCCCTTCCTTCTTTCCTTTCTTACTTTGTCTTCTTTTATTCACCTGTTCAGAAAACATTTACTGAGTGTCTACTATGCAGAAAGCAGTAGCTTGCTGAGCATTTGCCATGATGCAAAGTTTATATAAGTTATAGTTCTTGCCTTCATGTAACTTACAGTCTAAAAGAGCAAAGAAGACACAAATATAGACAACTAAATTTCATAAAATTATTTGGTAAAGTCATTAGAGATTTGCAAGATTGCAGACTTCTGGAGAATTGTGAATTCTGGAGTATCTCTTTCATTCACTTGCATAGTCCATTCATGAGATCTAGCATGATGAGAAGCAGTATAGGCTAGTGGATAGAATATTGGACTTGTAGTCATGGCATTTGGGACTAAATCATGCCTCCAAAACTTACTAGTTATGTACCTCTAAGTAGGACACTTTCAGAGTCTCTTTTTACTCATATGTAAAATGGAAGCAATAATACTTCCATTCTTTACCTGTTGAGGTCGTTTACAAAAGACAATATGAATGTGAATTGTTGTAACATTTTTGTCATCATTATTGTTGTTAATGCCAGTCATGTAGACAGAAATGTGAAGAAGTAAAATGAACTAAACTAAGAAAAAAGGACGAGTTTTTGCAGTCAGTCAAAGGCCATCAAGTGGAGATGGGAAAAACTGCATTCATGCATCCTATGATGACTAAAGTAGTCAAATTCTTTCATCAGACACTAAAATTCTGTGATTCTGGGCCTCTGCTAATAAATAGTACCATGAGCTGAGGAAGGCTTAAAATTCTCACATCCACATACACTGTATAGGGAGTATTTGTACTAATACTGTCCATATGTTTCATGCTCTTTTTTTCCAAAAACCCAAATTTATAGGTTAAATTTATAATTAAGTTATCTTTCAAAATTTTGTTCTGGTTGGTGTTAATACTGAAGTAACATAGAAACTCATAAAGTATATTGTTCTACTTATCAGTCGTTCAATTAAGCATCTACTGTTTGCCATGTACAGTCCTAAGCACTGGAGATGCAAATGAGAAAAATAAAGATCACACGTTCAATCAAGAGTTTACAAGTTAGTGAAGGAAGGCATCACACAGAAGGAAGCTAAAAGGGGTGAGAGGAAATGGGAAGAAGGTATTGGAGGCAGTGGAAAATGCAGGAAAATGAAGAGATGTTTTTAGGGGGAGCCCTCTTTAAAAGGAGGCTTTGGGAAAAGTCCTTTGCTGCTCCCTTCAATCCTCTCATCAGAAGGTACTGATGAGGTTTGCGTACCAAATCTTATGAAGCTTTCAGGATGATAAGTTTCCTGGTGATTAAGTTTCCTGGGAGCATGATCATGGTACATCTAGTTTAAGGAGTGCACCTTGTGTGAAATGAAAGATAATAAATTTTCTGAAACTATATAGGTTCATTGAAATTAAAGGAAAACTAAAACTATGTGACTATAGGGGCAGCCAGGTGGCTCAGCAAGTAAGAGCACTGGCTCCAGTGTCGGGATGACCTGGAGATGGAATCTGGGCTCCGACACTTAGCACCACACCCAGAAATAACTGGCTGTGTAACTTTGAGCAAGTTACCTAACCCCAATTGCTCATTAAAAAAATCAATTTCAGGGGAAGGGCTAAGGTCACCCATTTATTAAAGAATAAAGTAAGAAACAATAGAGCATGATCCCAGAAGGATGTCGTAATGGAAATGGGAATTTGAAGATCTTCCCTGCCCTCCCCCCCTTGACAGGCTTAAGTGAATTTGAGGACCTTTCCTCAGTTGAAAATAAAGTCTGCCTCCTAACAGGCTACATGTGGTCACATGGAGCCTGTGGTGGGAGGCTTGTCTTCAGGAAAACACAACTTATGTTACTTTGTGGTCAAGTGGGTCATGAGGGTTGTGATGTTCTCTGACCCTGGAGAAAGCTATATATACCTCTGAGACGAGGTTTTACTTTGGAGCTCACTTTGGGAAGAGTTGTGTGATTTGGCCAGATGAGATTCTGGGCAGCCATTGGGGCCCTGCCCCCATCTTTGAAAACCCAGATGTTGGTGCTTTGCCCTCTGTTAACTAACTGCATGTATGTGATAGTCAGACAGCTAGAAACCCTGTTTGTGTCTGCTGAATTGTGTTATTTTCTCTGTCTATATCTTCCGTTTGTATTCTCTTAAGTTTGGGGTGCTGACTTTTTCCCCTGAACTAGGTGAATGATATATGTTTGATTAAAGTTAGATTGTTTAAAAAAACAAACTATGTGACTACCTACCTATGTGACCTATTCAATACCATGATTAAGAATAACAGTTCTCTCATAGCATATAACATAATCACAAAATAAGTAGGTTGTAGAATGTCTTTCCAAATGAGATCATAAAAGGAAGTCTTCATTTTAAACATAAGAATATTGGGTTGTAATGATCAATCAATTAAAAATCATTTATTGTGCACTAATAATGTCCAAGGCATAAGTGCTCAGAATACAAAGCAAAAAGAAATATGATCAAATCATCTGCAAACTGAACTTTAGAGCAAATTGTTAAATAGTTTAAGACTACTTTATACAACTATATACAACTACCCCCACAGAGTTGTTTTGAGGAATTATATAAGGTATTATATGAATTAAGGCGTTATAGAAAAGTTAATTGTCACTCATGTTTTTGTAGAATTTTAAATCACATGAAGTACTTTCATCATAATCTTCTTGTAGTTGGTAAATCAGTTGAGGAAAGTGAGGCTCTGAGAGTGTAAATGACTTGCTCAGTGTCACACAAATTGTGTCTCAGGTGACCCAAGTGACCATTTCTCTGAGTCTAGTGAGTGATCACTGTACCCATAGCATTTCTGAGAACTTAAAGAAAATGGTATGCATGTTATATGATGTGCTTTTTTGTTACTTTGTTTATCTGTTGGAAGTTTTTATTGAAAATTATGTGACAACTTGACTGAGGAAATGATAATACTGTTATGAATTGTGAATCATTTTCTCTTCATTGAACACTACTGAAAACTGCTCTCTCTCTTTCTCATGACCTCAGAACCAAAGCTGTCTTTTGGAATTAAGAAACATGTAGATGTTTTCTTTTCTTTTGTTTTTTCATTCTCTGCTGTGGAAAGTGTTTTATTTCAGTCTGGACCTTTGATTTTATTCATGTTTGTAACTCATTAGTTTGAAACTAACCCTTCCTGGCTTTAAAGCTGGGTCTCTAATTACTGAGCCCCAATTGCTTCATATTTTTATCTTAAATTATTTAAAGTTAATTAGATAATTAGATTTTTAAATAATCATATAGATTAATATACCATATTAAACAATGGTCCAGAAAGGGTTAGGGAAGTTGGGACAGTTTAGAGTAAACCTTGAGGTAATCATAAAAATGAGATTCTGAATAATTGCAAGCTTTGCTTTCAGAACCCCTAACACTTCAAGATTTAGCTCAAATGCTAAAGATTTCTCCTTCCACCTTCCATGATTCCCCAGTTGTTGGTCTTCCATGTCTCTGAAATGACTTTGTTTTAATTTGTATATAATTCATATGTGTATATTTTATTTCTCCCTCAGGGAAAAAAGTTCTTTCAGGGTGTGGCGAGTTTGATTTTTGTCTCTGCATCCACAGTGTCTAATATAATGTCCATGTTTCTTTGTTTATACTTTTAAATATGTAGAATGAGACATACAATTTCAGACATAAGAAATAAAGGGATTTTGCTTGACAATGAATATTTGATAATTTTTTCTTTCAATTGGAAGAAGGAGGTTAATGAGGAGATGACTAAAATGGATAAAAAATAATAAGATGAGGTCACTGAAGTATTTTTAAAAGGTGCACAGAAGGAAGGTCAGTAGGAAATATAGACAAGGACAACTTTGAAGAAAACATTGAATTTATTGTAAACTTACAAAGAAAAAAACACAACAGAAATTCATAGCTTCAGGTACATTTTTTTCTACTGTCTATATGAAAATTAGTATCTCATTTGGTTCTTTTAAATTTATAATAAAAAAAACATTTGTTTAATTTAATTTCTTAGGTGAGGTGTGAAGAGAAAGGACTTTTTGTTGAAGCTGTTGTTTCCAGGCTATCTCTTCATTATTGTTTAGAATATCACTTCTCTTGTACAGTACTGTAGATAGAAAAGATCACGCTGTATGGATATTGACACTAGAGAATATCCTTTAGGGATTAAAAAATGTTTCTCTTGCTTTGTTTTCCTTTAATTTGCTTTACCTTTCTTCAAAGGTAAGTGCATTTAAATTTTTTTAAAATAAATTTTGTTTATTTTTAATTTACACCATTCAATTTCCACAAGATGTTGAGTTACAAATTTTCTCCCCATCTTTCCCCTACCCACTACCCCAAAACATTAATCCCACTGTATACACCCTGCTCCCATCTGCTCTCTCCTTTATCGTCCCCCATTCCCTCCGACTTTCTGGTAGGGCAAGATGGATCTCCATACCCCAGTGCCTATATATCTTATTTTCCAGTTGCATGAAAATAATAATAATTAGTAGTAGTAGTATATTTTAAGATATTTGATTTTAAAAAATTGAATTCCAGTTCTTTCCCTTCCTCACTCATCACCCACCGTTACTGGGAAGATAAGCAATTCAATATAGGTTGCACATGTGTAGTTACGCAAAACATTTCCGTAGTGGATATATTATGAAAGATTGACTATATTTCCCTCCATCCTATCCTTTCCCCCACTTGTCCTATTTTCTACTTTGACCGTGTCACTTTTGAAAAGTGTGTGCTTCTAACTTCCCTCCCCCCAAGCTGCCCTGCCCTCCTTCATTTCCCCCTTTCATCCCCTTCCCCCCCTACTCTCCTATAGGGTGAGATACCCTATTTAGTGTGTATGTCATTCCCTCCCTAAGTCAAATTCAATGAGAATAAGGTTGACCCATTCCCTTTTGCCTTCCTGTTCTTACCCTCCATTTTAAGTTTTCCCTTGCCTCTTCTATATGAGATAATTTACCATTCCATCTCTCCCCATCTCCTCTCATTATCTTCCTCTCTCACCTCTCAATTACAACTTTTATGTATCATCCCTTCCTATTCAGTTGATCCTGTGACCTCTGTCTATGTATACCTGTACACATATATGCAAACACTCACATATGTATTCATACATCCATGTACCTTCCTATAATATAGACATATGTACACACATTTATATTCCATTCAACTATGCTCATACTGAGAAAAATTTCATAAGTTACAATCATCATTTTTCCATGGGCGAATGTAGTTAGTCCAACCTTGGTAAGTTCCTTATGATTTCTTTTTACTGTTTACCTTCTCATACTTCTCTTGCTTCTTGTATTTTAATGTCAAATTTTCTATTCAACTCTGGTTTTTTCATCAAGAAAGCTTGAAAGTCCTCTGTTTCATTGAATGACCCTATTTTCCCCTGAAACATGGTACTCAGTTTTGCTGGGTAGGTGATTCTTGATTTTAATCCCAGTTCCTACAATCTCCAGAATATCATGTTTCGAACCCTTCAGTCCCTCAATGTAGAAGCTGCCAGATCCTGGGTTATCCTGATTGTGTTTCCAAAATATTCAAATTTTTTTCTTCTTGGGTGCTTGTAAGATTTTCTCCTTAATCTGGGAACTCCAGAAGCTGGATATAATATTCCTAGAAGTTTTCTTTTGGGGATCTTTTTCAAGAGTGGATTGGTGAATTCTTTCAACTTCTATTTTTCCCTCTGGTTCTAAAATATCAGGGCAATTTTCCTTGAGAATTTCTTGAAGCATGATTTCTAGGTACTTTTTTTTATTTTGGCTTTTTGGTAGTCCAGTAATTTTTTAATTATCTCTTCTGGATCTATTTTACAGGTCAGTGGTTTTTCCAATAAGATATTTCACATTAACTTTTATTTTTTCATTTGTTTGGATCTGTTTAATAGTATCTTGATTTCTCATAAAGTCGTTAGCTTTCATTTGCTCCAATCGAATTTTGTTTCTTTTTGGGATCTTTTTCAGGAGGTGATGGGTGGATTCTTTCAACTTCTATTTTGCCCTCTGGTACTAAAACATCAGGGAAGTTTTCTTTGAGAACTTCCTGAAGGATGATTTCTAGGTTCTTACCTTGATCATAGCTTTCAGGTAGTCCAATAATTTTTAAATTATCTCTCCTGAATCTATATTCAAGGTCAGTGGTTTTTCCAGTGAGATATTTCACATTGCCTTCTATTCTTTCATTTGTTTGGATCTGTTTAACATCTTGATTTCTCATAGTCATTAGCTTCCATTTGCTCCAATCTAATTATGAAGCAATGATTCTCCTCATTGAGCGTTTGAGATTCTTTTTTCCTTCTGAGAAATTCAGCTTTTTAAGGCATTCTTCTCCTCATTGCCTTTTTGAGCCTCCTTTGCCATTTGAGTCAGTCTGTTTTTTAAGGTATTGTTTTCCTCAGTCAGGCTGTTGACTCTCATTTCATAATTTTCTTGCATTTTTCTCATTTCTCTTCCCAATTTTTCTCCACTTCTCTTATCTGCTTCTTAAGGTCTGCTATGGCCTGTAACCAGCTTGTATTTTCCCTTGATGATTTTGGTGCAGGAGTTTTGATTTCACTGTTTTCCTCCTGTTCCATGCTTTGCTACTTTTTATCCCCAAAACAGAAGTGTAATGTTGGAATCTTCTGTCTGCTTTGTTTCCTTTGCCTGCTCATTTTGCCACTCAATTACTTGACTTTTGGTTTTTTGCCACAGTAGGACTCTGCCACCAGACAGGGGACCTTTCATCCCAAACGCTGGGGTTTTCTCAGCTGCCAGAGCTATTAGATGGGTGCCCTCTCTGAAGTCTCCACATGCTCTGGCAAGCTGGACACATACCCCAGGACCTCCACCCTAGACTGCAATCCAGATCCAAGAAGGTTAATGCAAGAGTGATTACCCCTCAGACTGGTGCTTGTTCCCCCTACACTCTGCAGGCCAGGAGCTGAAGCTGCCAAGTGGCACTGGCTGGCTTTGCCAGCGTCTCAGTGGCTTCTCGCCCCGGGGGTAAAAGCCATGCACTCCCACTTACTAGTCCCAAAGTCCAGACTGCACTGACCTCTCACTTTGTCCTTAGCATCTATGTGTTGATAAATCTGGAAACTGCCATAGCTGCTGCTGATCTGGAGTCCCTCTGGCCAGCGGCTGGTCAGGCCCGCCGTAGGGCTAAAGCCTTCACCATGGGGCTGGGCTTGACTCCCAGAGCACAGTGCTGGATTCCTGCCAGCCAGCCGGGCTGTCCTCAGTGGGAGGTTAGCTTCTCTGCATCATTTTGTGGGTTCTGCAGCTCCAAAGTTTGTTTAGAGTCCCCTTTTTACATGGATTTGGGAAGATGGAAGTCGGAGCCACAGGAAGGTCCTGCTCTGCCCCCTCCAATCTATTTTTGAAGGAATTATTCTCTTCAGTGAGCTTTTGAAATTCTTTTTCCATCTGGTATATTTGACTTTTTAAGGAGCTGTTTTCCTCATTGGCTTTTTGGGCCTCTTTTGCCATTTGAGTTAATCTATTTTTTAAGGTATTATTTTCTTCAGTCAGGTTGTTGACTTTCTTTTCATGATTTTCTTGCATCATTCTCATTTCTTTTCCCAATTATTCTTCCACTTCTCTTACTTGATTTTCAGAATCCTTCTTGAGCTCCTTCATGACCTGTAATCATTTCATATATTTCTTGGAAGCTTTTGGCGCAGGAGTTCATTGTCTTCATTGTCTTCCTCCCATTCCCTGCTTTGATTCTTTTTGACCCCCCCCAAAAGGAATCTAAATTTTTATTTCTGTGTATGCTTTGCTTCCATTTGCTTTCTCATGTTGCCACTCAATTACTTGACTTTTAAGCTGTTTGCCATAGTAGAATTCTGCTTCTAGAGGGGAGAACTTTTTCCCAAATCATCAGTGTTTTCACAGCTTCTGGAGCTATTAGTAGGGTGCTGTCTCTACAGCCCCCACAAGCTCTGGCTTACTGGTCGCGCACATTTTTTCAACATTAAATGATCTGCGATTTTGTCAGTGTGACTATGCCTTCCATCATGTAGGCAGAAACTTTTCTCTTTCTTATTATCTGTTCCTAGATGTCATTCTGAAAGTCAGCTAGGTGACATAGTGGGTCTGGATTCAGAAAACTCTGAATTCAAATCTACCTTCAGAAATTTGCTGTATGACCCTGATAAGTCCCTTATTATCCTTTAATCTCAGTTCCTCGTCTTTAAAATTTAGATAATAACAGTATCTACCTTCTAAGGTAGTTGTGAGGATCAAATGAGATAATATTTGTAAGGTGATTTGGAAACATCAAAACAGTATAAGAATGCTATTTTTATTATTGTTATTATTAACTTAATCAGACTATTCTTTTGTTATTAATGGACAGTGCATGGAATGACTTAGAGTTACATTGGTACCTTCAAAATATTACAAACATGAGAGGAAGGCGTGTGGTGTATTGGATGGATCCTGTATGAAGTATTTATAGATGAAACATTAATATAAATAGCACAGGATAAGAAAGTATGGAAAGATTAAAATTTGCACCATAAAATTATGAGTCCACCAAAGAATAATTAGTAGAAAGGTTAGTATTTAAGATACTTTATTAAAACCTTATTTTTTACATCACTGTCATTTTTGGAAATAAATACAAATTTCAGCACTTCATCATCTAGAATTGAAACCATCCTGGTAACAAAAAAAAAAAGCAAAAACAATTGTTGAAGTGACTCAACCTGAAATTTATACATCATTCTGCCCTTATGGTCCCCCACTTTTCTGTCAAGGTGAGGAAGGATACAATTGATCATGACAAGTAATACTGCTTTAATGAGATACTAGACTTTTTAAAAATCCATCACTATGCCAGGCAGTATGCCAAACACTGATGAATTTTAAAGAAAGACAAAATCAATGTTTTTACCCTCAAGAAGCTTCATTTTAAGGAATGAGACAACATGTAATGAAGGAGACAATGATGTACATGCAAAATATATAAAGAATAGATATGAGGCATATCACTGGGAATACAGTAACAATGGGAAGAACAAGGAAATCCCTCCTGCAGAAGGTAGGGTGAAATAGATGTGGGTGCGAAATAGATAAAAATCCAGCAAAGGAGTCTCGTGAGAAGCAATGAGACAGTTATGGTATATAAATTTTATCATTAACAAATTAGAAAATTCTTAATTTTTGAAAGAATAAAAGCACAAAACATTATTAAATGTTACAAACTTAGTCTCTGTGAGATAGAGGCCCTGTACACGCTACTTCAGGGAGTGTTAGAGATTAACAATCCACATGTTGGGCATAACTTTTCTGTCTCTCTCATTTTCTCCCCACAGATGTATATATTATAGAAGAATGTAGGAACTTTTATTGGTGATTTCTGAGTTTTTTATAGGTCCATTTAAGCAAATAATTAACATTTTGTAGATGCATTGGAGCAGGCAGAGGCATTATAGAATTTTTTGTCTTTATGCTTTTAAAGGGAAAATCATAGTAAGAAAATCCAATTCACTTATAAGCCATGAAATAAAATTTAGGCATAATAAGGGATCAAATTCAAATTTCTTTAATTTGACCCCAGAACACAGAACCGGTGTAAATGGCTGGAACCTTCAAAGATGGAAATATAAGGAAAATATTCTAATCAAACAGAGCTTTCAAAAATGGGACAAACCTTTTTGAGATGTAGTAAGGTCTTCACCACTCAAAGTCTCTAAGAAGAGGCTGGATGATGCACCTGTTGAGGATGTGAATATTTCTGTCCAGGTAGAAATTAACCTAGATTATGTCTGAGATCCCTTCCACATACAAGATGCTTTGCTACTATGCTTTATTATTATATGTCTTTCTTGAGTAATATAATACAGCCATACAACACAATACAATTAATACGAGGTGCTTATAATAAACCACTCGCCAGTATATGGTTGATTTATTTGTTCCACCTTCAAGTGGAGTCAGTGATAAGTAACAAAAGATGATGAATGAAAAAAAGGTTGTCTGATTAAAATCAAGTTTTACAAAATTAATATTGACTTTCTTCTCTGTGAGCTAATCAAGCTCCTCATGTTGGTGGTTATTCCTTTTCTCAAAATAGATTATGTGTAAATGAAATAATAGTAATATAATCACATGCAAAAAAAAAATTCTTACTGGACAGCCATTCAATCAAGCAGGGTACAATAGCCTCATTTCCATAAATTTCAGAAATTTCAAGATACAATGGGTAGGAACATTTAATGAGCTTTTCCGCTTAGTAAAATTAAAATTGGTTATAAAGACAATAGGGCTTGCATTACCAATCTCCCCTCCCCCTTTCACTTCTCAATGACTTACAACCTTTTTTTCCAATCTCAGCATTCTACTGAAACTGATCTTTACAAGGTTACCAGTGATCTCTTAATTGATAGATCCAATGACCTTTCCTCAGTTCTCATCTTTCTTTCCTCTGCAGCATTTAATATCATTCAAGTCAGATTTCATGGGACTGAGAAGTGAGTTGGAAGAGAGGAACTATACATAATAAGTGTAGAAATTTTTTTTTCTAAGCTTAAATGTGAAAGAGAAGAGACAGAGAACAACAGCTTTGGATAATTGAAGAGTCTAATGAAGGTGGGGCTTTTTGTTCTTTGCTTTTGTTTTTGGATAGGAGAGACTACGATTTTTTTTGTGTCAGTAAGGAAGCAATAAAAATTGAATATTAGAGGGGGGAAATTGTTGGGAGTGGGAGAAAGTGCTACAGGAATTGGGACAGGATGACACCAAGTGAAGATGGGAAAAAAGGCCACTTCTTCATTAGAGACTGAAACAAAGGTGGAGAAAATAAGGAATACTGTCTTACTGTTTTGAGAAAGCACTAGATTGGGTTACTCTTAACTGGGATATAGCACAACATGAATGGTGATAGGACAAGGCAATAGGGAAGTCCAGACTTCAGGGTAGTGCATAATTCGATATCTCTTCACTACAGAGTGAAGTAGCAAGGGAGATAAAGGTGCCCATTGTTGGGAGGGGGAAAGGTGACTATAAATTGCAGTGAAGATGAAGAATAGGTTTAGGTAGAAGGAAAGATGATAGTATTAGGAGGATCTTCTCAGATAGAAAATTCAGAGTTTTGTATCATGGAACTGTGCCTGATTATAAAATCAAAGCTATAGTCACCCCTGTTTATGGCTGAAATGAAGTGAAGATACTTGTTAGCCTGTGTGTTTGAAGTGATGTATGCTACAGGCTTTGTGGAAGAGATGGTACCTAAACTGAGCCTTGAAAAAAACAAAGAGAGACAAATAGATTGTACATTCTAGGCTATGTATAAAAGATCAGAAATTAGAAGTGGAATGTTTGGCTGGAATGTAGAATTCAGTTGTGAGGAAAGTGCTTTGTAAATGATAAAGTTAAATATAAGTTATTGTTGTTAGTAATTAGAACAATGTAAAAATGAAGCCTGCTTTTTGATCTCAAAGTAAGTTTCATTTACCTTGAGATAGTAAAACAGAGGCTGTATGAGAATTTTTGAATAATACATAACTTCCTAAAGGACTTTCCAAAAAGATCTTTTCCTTTCCCCTTTCTATGCTTCTTATCAGAGACTAAAGTGTCAGGTAGGGGGTGATGTGGTTTCCTGGTCACTCTGTCCCATGCCAATACCTCTCTTTCCCCACTTGGAACAGGAATCCTCAGACTTCTAGGGCCCATGCCTTCCTCCATGGATGGGTTAATCCACTCATCTTTGGACTAATTTATCCTGGACTAAGCTATCCTGATGATAAAATAGTGTAGAGTCAACTAACCCCATGTATAGTTGGCTTGGCCCTATAACATGCTTTACTTCCATCTACCTAGAAACCTTTTCATCTTCTCTGTTTCTACACTCGTCTATCACTCCTTTCCCTTTTCAACTTTCCAACTCTAGCTCTAGAAATAGTAATTGAATTACTATCTAACATTGCTTCAGCAAAGAGCATGATGGTCTTTTAACCTGTGGTTCCACTTTATATTCCTGTGACTTTCAGATCACAATTCCCTTCCCTGACCACTGTTGTTATAAATGCACTATTCGAGTAAAAGAGTAGAAATTTGCAGGGAACCACACAGCCTACTTTTATCATAGGGAAGAAAGGAAACATGGCACAGGGAGAGGAAAAATAGACACGTTTAAAGCTTTACTTAAATTCAAAGCATGAATGGAGTGTGTGAGGATAAAAAGGAGATAGAATTGGTGATACAACTCAACAAAAATGTGTTGAACACCTACTATACAAGGAAACCACTGTGCTCTGAAGATTTAAAGAGATTTTCTTCCACACTGTAGGCCTGGATAGCCAGTCTTTTTTTTTTCTTTTTAATACATTTTTGGCAACATTTATTTTTATTAGATTTTGAGTTTTAAAATTTTTTTCTCCCTCCTTCCTGCCTTCCCAAGATGTCATGCAATCTGATATAGGCTATACATGTACAATCATATCAAACATATTTCCACATTAGTCCTGTTGCGAAAAAAGGGAAAATCCACAAAAGAGAAAAAAAAGCAAGAAAATAGTATGCTTTGATATCAAGCATATCAAAGCATTCAGACTCCAGAGTTCTTTTTCTGGATGTGGATAGTAGTTTCCACAATTAGTCTCTTGGAACTGGCTTAGACCATTGTACTGCTGAGAAAAGCTAAGTCAATCAAAGTGGGTCATTGCACAATGTTGCTGTTACTATGTACAATATTCTCCTGGTTTTGCTCTCTTCATTCAGCATTAGTTCATGTAAGTCTTTCCATGTTTTTCTGAAATCTGTATGTTGACCATTTCTTATAGAAAAATAGTATTCCATTACATTCATATACAACAATTTGTTCAGTCATTCCCCAATTGATGGACATCCCCTCAATTTCCAATTCTTGGCCACCATAAAAAGAACCACTACAAATTATTTGGTACATGTGGGTCTTTTCCTCTTTTTATGATCTCTTTGGTATATAGACCTAGTAGTGGTATCCCTGGATCAAAGGTTATACAGTTTTATAGCCCTTTGGGTGTAGTTCCAAATTGCTTTCAGAATGGTTGGATCTGTTCATAACTCCATCAACCAATGCATTAGTGTTCCAATTTTCCCTCTTTTTCTCCAACATTTATCATTTTCCTGTTTTGTCATATTAATCAATCAGATAGGTGTGAAGTAGTACCTCAAAGTTGTTTTAATTTGAATTTCTCTCATCAATAGTGATTTAGAGCACTTATTCACGTGACTATAGATAGCTTAATTTCTTCATCTGAAAATTGCCTGTTCATATCCTTTAACCATTTATCAACTGGGGAATTAATTGTATTCTTCTATATTTGCCTCAGTTTTCTATATATTTTAAAAATTAAACCTTTATCAGAGACACTGTAAAAATTATGTCTCAACTTTCTTCTTCCCTTCTAATCTTGGCTATATTAGTTTTGTTTATGCAAAACCTTTTTAATTTAATGTAATCAAAATTATCCATTTTATATTTCACAATGTTTTCTATCTCTTGTTTGGTCATAAATTCTTCCATTTTCCATACATCTGAGAGGTAAACTATTCCTGGCTCTCCTAATTTATTTATGGTATCACCTTTCATGTTAAAATCATATACCCATTCTGATCTTATATTGGTTTATGCTTAGTTTCTGCCATACTAATTTCCAGTTTTCCCAGAAGTTTTTGTCAAATAGTGAGTTCTTATCTCAGAAGCTGGATTCTTTGGGTTTATCAAACCATAGATTACTATAGTCTTTGATTACAGTATCTTGTGTACCTAACCTATTCCATTGATTCACCACTCTGTTTCTTAGCTGAAACCAAATACTTTCAATGATAGCTGCTTTGTAATACAGTTTTAGATCTGGTTCAACTAGGCCACCTTTCCTAGTGCTTCTTTTTATTGATTCCTTCCATATTCTTGACCTTTTGTTCTTCTAGATGAATTTTGTTATCATTTTTTTCTAGCTATGTAAAATAATTTTGGTAGTTTTATTTGTATTACACTGAATAAGTAAATTAATTTAGGTAGAATTGTCATTTTTATCTTATTAGTTCAGCCAACCCATGAATAAATGATATATTCCCAAATACTTAGAACTCACTTTATTTCTGTGAAAAGTGCTTTGTAACTGGCTTTGTCTTGGCAGGTAGACTCCCAAATATTTTTACATTGTCTGCAGTTATTTTAAATGGAATTCTTCTATCTCTTGCTGCTGGACTTTGTTAGTAATTTATAGAAATCCCAATGATTTGTGTGGGTTTATTTTATATCCCACAACTTTGCTAAAGTTGTTAATTTTTTCAAATAATGTTTTAGTTGAATATCTATGATTCTCTGAGTATACCATCATATCATCTGCAAAGAGTGATAGCTTTATTTTGCCTATTCTAATTCCTTCAATTTATTTTTCTTCTCTTCTAGCTAAAGCTAATATTTCTATACATATTGATTAACAATGCTGATAATGGACATACTTGTTTCACCCCTGATTCTGTCGTAAGGCTTGCTAATAGTTTTAGATAAATGATATTTATAATTTTAAGGAAAACTACATTTCTTTTTTCTTTTTGGAGGGGGGAAGGCAGGGCAATTGTCTTGCCTAGTGTCTTGCCCAAGGTCACAAGGCTACTTTTGTTTTAAGAGTCTGAGGATGGATTTGAACTCAGGTCCTCCCAACTCGAGGGGAGGGGTGCTCTATTCACTGTACCAGGTAGCCACCCCAACTCCATTTCTTTTTATTTGCTCTAGTATTTTTAATAGGAAAAGGTGCTTGTGTTTGTCCTTCATTCTAGAAGAAAACCATGACATCAGGGAAATGATGAAATAACCTACCGTTGACTTTGATCTGAGTGAGGAAGGACTTGCAAGGTCACTAGCCTCACTCTCTCCTCCTGTGTCATCTGGTTACAATGCCAGATATTTATCAGGAGGCCTGAAGAAGGCCCAGTATGCAATGGGAGACCCTGGGCCTTTTAGGCTAAAGTCTTTTCAGAATCTCACTTTGAGTGAGGTAATGCCCATTCACTGAATAGGCCTCTTTAAGAAGTGAGTCAAGGGATGTTCCCTTTAATTAAAAAAAAAAATAATAAATAAATCTGGGAGGGTATGACCCTCAGGGTTGCAGGCCACAAGAGCAATAGTTAACTATTTACATTCACTCTGAGCCAAGAGGGCCCAAAAAATAGCCATTAAGTGGTGTTTGGGCAGGGACTTATTGTTGTCCAATTTACAATTGGTGCTTTATTTCATCAAAAGCTTTTTCTAATGTCTTTTGAGATAGTCAAATGATTTCTGTTGATTTTGTTATTGATATGGTCAATTATGCTAATAGTTTTCCTAATATTGAACCAGGCCTGCTTTCCTGGTATCAATCTTATCTGATCATTATGTATCATCCTTGGGATAATTTGCTGTAATCTCTTTGCTAATATTATATTTAAAATTTTTGCATCGATATTCCTTAGGGAAATTGGTCTATAATTTTCTTTGTTGGATTTGGCTCTTCCTGCTTTTGGTATTAGCACCATATTTATATCATAAAAATAATTTGCTAGGACTCCTTCTTTACCTGTTTTTCCAAATAGTTTAAAAGGTACTGGAATTAATTTTTCTTTAAATATTTGGCAGAATTTGCTTGTAAATCTTTCTGGCCCTGGCAAATTTTCTTAGGAAGTACATAGATGACTTCTCCAATTTCTTTGTCTGAAATGGGGTTATTTAAGTATTTTATTTCCTCTTCTGTTAATCTGGACAATTTGTATTTTTTTTTACATATTCATTCATTTCACTAAGATTGTCAGATTTATTGGCTTACAGATGGAAAAAAATAGATGCTAATTATTATTTAAATTTCCTCTTTATTGGTGATGAATTTACTCTTTTCATTTTTTTTAAAGCAATTGGGGTTAAGTAATTTGGTCAAGGTTACACAGCCAGTTATTTCTGGGTGTGGTGCTAAGTATCTGAGCCCAGATTTCATCCCTAGGTCATCCCTACACTGCAGCCAGTGCTCTTACTCACTGTGCTACTTGGCCGCCCCTATTCTTTTCATTTTTAATACTAGTAATTTGGTTTTCTTCTTTCTTTTTTAAAAATCAAATTTACCAAACATTTGTCAATTTCATTATACTTTTTTTATAAATCCAACTTTTAGTTTTATTTTATTAGTTTAATAGTTTTCTTAATTTCAATTTTATGGGTCTCTCCTCTGATTCTCAGAATTTCTAATTTGGTATTTAATATGGGATATTTATTTTTTCTTCTTCTAGCTTTTTTAGTTTCATGCCCAATTCATTGATCTCTTCTTTCTCTGTTTTATTCCTGTAAGCATATAGAGAAATAAAACTGACCCTAAGAACTGCTTTGGCTACATCCCCTAAGTGCGGTATGTTGTCTCATTATTATCATTCTTTTTTTTTAATCAAATGCTTTATTAACTTCTAGTTCACATCATTCATTTTCCCAAGATTTAGAGTTACAAATTTTCTGCCTATTTTTCCCCTAACCACCACCCCAAAATAGAAATCCCACTAGATATACCCTCCTCCAATCTTCTCTCTCCCATATCTTCTCTCATACCCTCTCTGACTTTCCAGTAGGGCACGGTGGATCTCTATGCCCCTGTGCTTGTATGTCTTATTTCCCAGTTACATGTAAAATAATATTAAATATTTATACATTTGATTTTAAACTTTGAATTCTAGATTCATTCCCTTACTCCATTGTCACCCAACTTACTGGGAAGATAAACAGTTCAATATAGGTTGCACATGTGTAGCTATGTAAAACATTTCTGTAGTGGATATATTGTAAAATACTGACTATATTTACCTCCCTCTTATCCCACCTCCCTCTTGTTCTATTCTCTACTTTGATCCTTTCCCTTTTCAAAAATGGATGCTTCCAACTTCGCTTCCCCCCCCCCCAGCCTGCCCTCCCTTCCATCATACCCTCTCTCATCCCCTCCCCCCCTACTCTCCTATAGGGTGAGATACCATATTTAGTGTGTATGGCATTCCCTACCTAAGCCAAATTCAATGAGAATAAGATCAACCGATTCCCTTTTGCCTTCCTGTTCTTCCTCTTCATTGTAGCCATTTTCCATTGCCTCTTCTATATAAGATAGTTTACCCCATTCTGTCTCTCCCCATCTCCTCTCATTATATTCCTCTCTCACCCCTTAATATCACCTTTTAAGTATCATCCCTTCCTATTAAATTGGTCCTGTGGGCTCTATCTATGTGTACCTGTACACATATATACACATTCACATATGTATTCATATGCCCATATACTCTCCTATATAGACATATATGTATGTGTGCGTATACATTTCTATTCCCTTCAACTATCCTCATACTGAGAAAAGCTTCATCCATTACAATTATTGCTTTTCCTTGTAGGAATGTTATTATCATTATTTTGGATGAAGTTATTGATTCTTTCTATGATTTGTTTTTTGACTCACTCATTTTTTAGGATTAGATTATTTAGTTTCCAATTAATTTTTAGTCTATCTTTCTATGGCCCTTTATTACATGTCATTTTTATTGCATCATGATTTGAAAAAAATGAATTTATTATTTTTGCCTTTCTATGTTGGATTGTGATTTTTTAATACCCTAGTACATGGTCTGTTTTTTTGAGATATATTGAGAAAGATATATTCCTTCCTATCATCATTCTGTTTTCTCCAGAGGTCTACCATATCTACCTTCTCTAAAATTCAATTTACCTCTTTAACTTCTTTCTTGTTTATTTTTTTTTTATTAGATTTATATAGTTCTGGGATGGGAAGGTGGAGGTCCCCCACTAGTATTGATTTGCTATCCATTTCTTCCTGTAATTCACTTCACTTCTCCTCTAAAAATTTGAATGCTACACCACTTGATGCATATGTTTAGTATTGATTTTTTGTTGTCTATGGTACCTTTTAGCAAGATATAGTTTCCTTCCTTATTCCTTTTAATTAGATCTGTTTTTGCTTTTGCTTTGTCTGAGATCAGGATTGCTACCACTGCTTTCCTTTTTTACTTCACCTGAAGCATACTATTTTCTGCTCCAATCTTTTACCTTTACTCTATGTGTATCTCTCTGCTTCAAATGTGTTTCTTGAAAACAACATATTGTAGGATTATGGTTTTTAATCCACTCTGCTATCTGCTCCCCTTTTTAGTAGAGTTCATCCCATTCATATTCAGTTATGGTTACTTTGTCTTTTTCTCCATTATATTCCCCCTCTTGTTTATACTTTTCTTGCCTCTTTCACCCTTTCCCTCCTCACCAGTGTTTTACTTCTTACTATCATCTCCCTCAATCTGCTCTCCCTTCTATAAGCTTCCCTCCCTTTTCTTTCCCCTTTACCCAACTACTTCTGCCCTCCTTTCTGCCTTCTCTTCTATCCATCATCTCCTTTTTCTTTCCCTATTTCCTCTTCTACTTCCATGTAGAGTAAGATAGATTTCTATCACCAAATGAATGTACTCCCTCTTTGAGCCAAATCTGATGAGAATAAGGTTCAAACAGTATTCTCCCCACTGCCTTCTTCCCCTCTACTATTACATGTCTTTGTGCCTTTGTGTGATCTATTTTTATCATCACATCAAAGTCAATGTATACACACATCCTCTATGTATACCCCTTCTAAATGTCATAATGAAGATACAGTTCTCAAGAGTTACATATATCATCTTCCCACATTTTAACTTTATTGAATAACATGGTTGTTGTTTTTTCTTCCCCATTTACCTTTTTATGCTTCTCTTGAATCTTGTATTTGAAGATTGAATTTTCTGTTCAGCTCTGTATTGTTTTCATCAGGAATGATCAAAAGCTCCCTATTTCATTGAATCTTTAGCCCTATATTATTGTATACCCAGCTCTATGACTTGAGCCCCAGGCAGGCATCCTCCTCTTTCATGTACTTTAACACTGCCAAAGGTGGTCAGGTCCAGTGTCCAGACCTACAGGTGCTGAGGTGCAACCCAGGGCAAAATGGCATCCTCTAGGGGCCAAATCTCCAGGTGCTTCAGTATAGCCCTGGGGAAATGCAGAAAAAAAACATATATGGCCTCAGCACATGCCAGACACCACCACTTGGATCCCAGTTCAGCACCAAGTAAGCTGCCAGACCACTATAGCCTTCAGCTGTCAGCACCTGAGGACCCAGTGCACAAAGCCAGTGACCAGGCCCCTGGCCCTCCAGCACAAGTAGTTTGGGACAGCACCTCTGAGTTCCAGAAGGAGAACTCAGCTTTAAAAGCCAAGAAATAGGCAAATAAGATGAGCAAGAAACTAAAGAAACACAAGAAACATTGACCATAAAAAATTACTATGGTGACAGGGAAGATCAAAACACAAACTTAGAAGAGTACAACATTGTCAATATACCTACATGTGAAACCTCAAAGGGCAATATGAATTGGTCCCAAGTCCAAAAAACCTTCTTGGAAAAGCACAAGAAACATTTTAAAGTCCAATAAGAGAGGTAGAAGAAAAATTGGGAAAAGGAATGAGAGATATGCAAGAGAGAGTCAACAGCTTGGAAAAGGAAAGACAAAAATTGATTGAATAAAACAACTCATGAAAAAATAGAATTGACCAAATAGAAAAGGAGGTGGAAAAAGTAATTGAAGAAAATGATTCCTTAAAAATTAGAGTTGGGGAAGTTGAAGCTAATGACTTTATGAGACATCAAAGATCAGTCAAACAAAATCAAAAGAATGAAAAAACTAGAAGAAAATGTAAAATACTTCCATGGAAAAAAAATTGACCTAGGAAACAGATCCAGTACAGATAATTTAAGAATAAGTGGATGAGGTTCCCGCTTTCGCTCGCTTCGTGCGTTGCCTCTCCCGGTCTCCTAGTTTGTGGGCCCCGCAGCCTCCTCCCCGTGTGCGGGACTTTTTTTCCATGGAAACTGTGTCGAAATCGATGACTCAATTTCGTTTGGCCCTCATCCAACTTCGTGTGTCTTCTGTCAAGTCGGATAACCTGACTCGAGCTAGTGAGTTCATCAAGAAGGCAGCAAGCCAAGGAGCCAAAATTATAGCTCTTCCTGAGTGCTTTAATTCTCCATATGGCACAAACTACTTTCCTGAATATGCAGAGACAATCCCTGGTGAATCCACAGAAAAGCTTTCTGAGTTAGCCAAGGAAAACCAAGTTTATCTCGTTGGAGGCTCCATTCCTGAAGAAGATGGTGGAAAATTTTACAATACCTGTACGGTATTTGGTCCTGATGGAACTCTCCTGACAAAGCACAGAAAGCTTCACTTGTTTGACATTGATGTTCCTGGATGGATTCGATTCCAAGAATCAGAAACGTTGAGTGCTTGTGACAGTCTCTCCATGTTTGAAACCCCTTACTGCAAAGTGGGCGTGGGGATTTGCTATGACATTCGCTTTGCTGAACTGGCACAAGTCTACTCCCAGAGAGGTTGCCATTTGCTGCTATACCCTGGTGCTTTTAATTTGACCACTGGACCAGCACATTGGGAGCTGCTTCAGCGAGGCCGTGCTGTAGACAACCAGGTGTTTGTGGCCACTGCCTCCCCTGCCAGGGATGTAGATGCCTCATATGTTGCCTGGGGACATAGCACTGTGGTGAGTCCTTGGGGAGAAATCCTGGCTCAAGCTGGCATTAATGAAACCATTGTGTATGCAAACATAGACATAAAGAAGTTGGTTGAAGTTCGCCAACAAATCCCTGTTCTCAGCCAGAAGAGGGGAGACCTCTATGCTGTGGAATGGAAAAAGCCCTGAGGGTCCACTATTGCTGAGGAGGAGTAAGGAATTCTGTCTGGATCTTGGAATTCTTATCTGGACCTCCCTGTTTTGTAAAAAATTCAACTTTTTTTCTAGCAGTGAAGGATAAACTTATGAGATGACAGACCAACACACTGATCTTCTACAGAACATTTTTATTATTAGCCATTGGCTTGTAATGGAAGGAAAACCAATACAAGTGAGAATAGAAAAGATCTTGCCATGTAGACATGGTGACCAGTTAAAGTAGTTATTAGCAGAATGAAGTGTCAGATTTGAATTAGGTGCAAAATTCACATAAAACCCAAGGTGACCACTCCATTTTATGGAGTTGGAAGTTTTGAAGCCAGAAAATGGTTTTGTTATATTGCTTTTCCCCAGAAGTGCCTAAGATTTCAGACTGGCCAATTCAAGGAATTGTTTTGATTATAATTGGATGTTAAAAGGAAGAGATCCTATTTATCCTGTGGCAATGGAGGCTGGGTGTTGAGTTACTTCCTAGTGATAGGAGGGGAAAAAGAAGAGCGATAATACATTAAAACAGGAAAAAAAGTAAGTTCAGAGGAAGATGGGGGCAGATTTGTGGTGTTACATATAGTATGTTCTTTTTTTGAACGAACTGCAAATTTCCTTTAAACATATCTTTAAATGCTTGTGTTAAGCACATAATATAAATTATTTAAAAGATGCCTAATAATAAAATTAATAATGGGGCCTCTTTCCCACCTCTCACCCTTAAAAAAAAAGAAGAGTCTGGACAACATCTTGCAAGAAATTATCAAGGAAAACTACCAATATTCTAGAACCAGAGGGCAAAATATTTCTTGCAAGAATCCACTGATTGTCTCCTAAAAGAGATTCCTAAATGAAAACTCCAAAGAATATTGTAGCCAAATCCCAAAAATATCAGACCAAGGAGAAAATACAGCAAGCAACCAGAAAGAAACAATTTAAATATAATGGAACTACAGTCAGGATTACCCAGTACCGAACAACTTCTAACATTAAATGTTCAGAGGGCTTGGAATATGATATTTCAGAAGGCAAAGGAACCTGGATTACAACCAAAAATTAACTACCCAGCAAAACTGAGAATAATCTTTCAGGGGAAGATTCAATAAAAGAGGGCTGTGTGAAGGCACATGGGGGCTCCTGCTTTTGGTGTTTGCCTATTATACCACCCTGGGGCTCAGGATGTCCTCTGGTTTGCTGAGGTGGGACTTGCTGCTGACTTGCTGCGATATTTCCTTTCCTAGAATGCGCTCCTCTTTCACCTGAGTGAGAAGGACCATTTTTGCTGATCCTCCAAGTCTCCTGGACTAAAAGACTACTCCATACCTTCTTTCTGTTGACTCTACTGTTCCAGGATTTGTTCTGGGGGCATTATTTTATGGTTATTCTAAGTTAAATATGGGAGAGAGACAGTGATTTACTGCTTACTCTTCCATCTTAGCTCCTAAAAGTCTCTATCCAAAGTCTTAACAAGCTTTCTGATGAGAAGAACCTCTAAGTAAGGACTAAATGTCATTGGTAAAGAAAAAGAGCTTCTGTATATCCAGAAGCAAACAACTGGCAGATGGCTTCAACATTGTGATGGGAGTTTCCAAGAGAACTGAATGTTTAAGTAGAGAAAACACTACAACTTAATTATAGAGTCTTAATTAGAAATACAGAGACAAAACATTAAGAGATTCTCAAAAGTCTTTTTTTTTTGGTAGGGAGCTTATTTTTACTCCCTAGTGTGATTTTCCTTCAATAGTCAATTGTATGTCAGTTATATAATTACATCTTTATTTGGAAAAGTCAGCTTTACAAATATTCATTAGAGACTAGCTATAGGTATGGTGTATGGATATCTAAGATACAAGAAAATGTAGAATACAGAATTAGAGGACCTGACTGAAAATGTCACCTTTGCCACTTTCTACTTGTGTGACTTTTGGGAATTTATCCTCTCTGGGTCTCAATTTGCTCGTTGGTAAAAGGAGGGTGTTGGTGATGGATTGGAAGACTATTAAAGTTCCTTTAAATTCTAAATCTAGGGGGCAGCTAGGTGGCACAGTGAATAGAGATCTGGCCCTGGAGTCAGGAGGACCTGAGAGTTCAAATCTGGCCTCAGACACTTAACACAAAAACTAGCTGTGTGACCTTGGGCAAGTCACTTAACCACAATCGGCCTCCAAAAAGCAAAAAATAAATAAATTCTAAATCTATGATCCTAAGGTCAATATGTGAACATGAAGAAGTGATGTTGTCCACATAGACTGGAGTATAATTTAATGGCAAATTACTTGGACTTCAGAAACAAGTCTCTCTCTGGGCCTTGAGCCTGAATATGGGAACTTATATCAAAGCTCAGGATTTTGATCTGGAAGGTATTGGAAAGACCCTTCAGTTCAATCTACAACTTTAATCAATGAGAAACAGACTGAGAGGCATCAACAAACTGCAGAAAGTGCAGGATTATTGTATTCTTAATCATCCCCCAGCACTTCTCATGCTGATGATGGCCAATATGCATGTTTTCTTAGGGTAGTCTTAGTTTGCCTTTGAAAAAAAATGTTGATACTTTCACTTAATACTTTCTGAGCCAAAATTCTTGGAGGTATGTAGAAAAAGAGAAAGTGTAGTGCAGCAGATGGAGCACTGGACTTGAAGTCATAAAGATCTAACCCCAATTCCTGCATAAGACATATATTAGCCATGTGATATGCATATGTAACTTAAGCTGTGAACCTTAGTGTCTTCATCTCTAAACTGATATAATTGGACTGTTGGCCTTTAAGATCCCTTTCAGTTACAAATCTGATGATCATTTTTATAAATAAAAGAACTGAGGCTCAAAGAAATTTGGTCACTTACCTGTGGTCACACAGCTAGGTAGTTTTATAATCAGGTCCTGGGCATAGATTTTTCAATCCTAACTCAATGTACCTACCTTTATATTCTGCTAAATTCTTTGAGTAATGTTTATGTAGAGTAGGAGTCAGTAACTTTTTTTTAACCATATATGGGGCTAATCAGTCTGAATTTTCCTACTTGCAGCTAAAGGACATTGGATTTGGAGATAAAGTACCTTGGTTTAAACTTCAGTTCTTCCACTTACCACCTGTGTAACCTTGGGAAATTCACTTAATCTTCACTATCCTAGCTGGGCAGATAGGTGGACCTAGTATCAGTGAGTTCAAATGTGAAGTCAGATAATGGGCTCATGAATAGTCAGACATGAATGAAAAACAACTAAACAACAAATCTGAAGTTTCCTCTTTTGAAAAGTACAAGATTGGGACAGTAATTTCACCAGTAGGTGAAATTGTAAAATCTTCTAAACATTTTGGAAAACAATCTGGAATTATGCCCAAAGAGTTATTAAATTACCTATACCTTTTGACCCAGCAACATTTCTACTTGGCCTATTTCCAAAGATGATTAGGGAAAAAGGAAAAGAACCTACATGTTATAAAAGTATGTATAGCAGCTCTTTGTGCACTGGCAAAAACTGGAAATTGCAGGAATGCTCATCAATTGGGGAATGATTGAACAAGTTGTGATATATGCTAGTGATGGAATCCTACTGTGCTGTAATAAATGATGGGTTCAATGATGTTAGCAAAACATAGAAAGACTTGCATAAAATGATGAAGAGTGAAGTTAGCAGAACCAAGAGAACACTGTACACAGTAACAGCAATATTGTTTTAAGAATGACTTTGAGTGAATAAATTATATTTTCTGTTATACATACCCAAATTAACTATAAAGGTCATCTGAAGAAAGATCCTATCTGCATCCAGAGAAAGACCTGATAAATAGAAGGATGAACTGAATGTTTGCATACCCATTTGATTCTAATGGTATTCATTTCTAGGGTGGGGAACAGAAGAAATAAAAATTAAAAGAAAAGAAATGTACATGATAATTTTGCTGTATGTTTAAAAGGAACAATAAGATGTTCATAGTAGATTTGCAATTTCATGTACAATCATCTTTTTATTGTATGTTATAATGCTTGTTTTATTCCATAAATTAAAAATAAAATTTAAAAAGTATAAGATTTTTCTAAATGGCATGTAAGGACCTTTCAAGTTCTATATCTATGCTCCTGTGATTCCCAAGACAATCTGGGGATGTGGAAGAAAGGGACAAGAATAGGAGAGTAGGATAAAAAGTAAAGAGAGAGAAAGCAAGACTACAAATGTGTACAGATTCATGAAAATATCGCAAATGATATTCCAAGATACTGGCCCTCGTGCCATTGATTGCAGAATCTCCTAGAGAGCAATGTAAACGTTTATACAAAATACGGTATCAAAGAGAAGAGGTTTTTGTTGTCTTGGTAATACTAAATAGTAATTAATTTTGAGCCATTGCCAATATGATAGAAGCAATACTTAGCATGGCAAATAATTTGAGGAATTCAAGGATGTTCTCCCATTCTAACAGCTAGTTTCTGAGCTGGGTAATTCAGGCTTTTGCTTCGCAATAGCAATTCTTTCAAGACATTTATTTTAGTTGTAAGTGATAGGTGAGGCAGCTAGACTTTAATAAATCTTGATATGTCAGAAGAATTACTTAAAGGAAATTACTGAGACCTCCATTTTGCCCTCCCTTCTGTGATACTCTCCTCTCTTATCCCCTTGTCCTGTACTTTCCTGTTGATTGTGTATGTTATTTCCTCTTTAATCCAAATCAAATGAGAGTAAGGTTCACTTATTCCCTTTCACTTTTTTCATCTTCCCTCCCATGGTAAAAGCTTTTTTTCTTGCCTTTTTATATGAGATACTTTACTCCATTCTACCATACACACATGTGCATGCACACACACACAGTTATTGTACACACACATAGACACAAACATATATATGTATACACATATGTATATATTCCCTCCAACTCATGAGTTACAAATACCATCTTCCCATGTAGAAATGTAAACAGTTCAACTTTAATAAGTCCCTTATGATTTTTCTTTCCTATTTACCTTTTCATGCTTGTCTTGATTCTTGTATTTGAAAGTAAAATTTTCTATCAGCTCTGGTCTTTTCATCAAGAATTCTTGAAAGTCCTCAATTTCACTGAATGTCCATTTTGCACCCTGAAATATTATATTCAGTTTTGACAGGTAGGTGATTCTTGGTTTTAATCCTAGCTCCTTTGAACTCTGGAATATCATATTCCAAGCCCTCTGATCCCTTAAGGTAGAAGCTGCTAAATTTTGTGTTATCTTGATTATGTTTCAACAATACTTGGATTGTTTCTTTCTGGCTGCTTGAAGTATTTTCTCTTTGACCTGGGAACTCTGGAATTTGGCTACAGTATTCCTAGGAGTTTTCATTTTGGGATCTCTTTCAAGAGGTGATTGTTGGATAATTTCAATTTCCATTTTCCCCTCTGATTCTAGAATATCAGGACAGTTTTCCTTGTTAATTTCTTGAAAGGTGTTATTTAGGCTCTTTTTTTATAATCATGACTTTCAGGTAGTCCAATAATTATAAAATGATCTCTCCTGAATCTATTTTCCAGGTCAGTTGCTTTTCCAATGAGATATTTCACATTGTCTTCTGCCTTATTTTTCATTCTTTTGGTTTTGTTTTATAATTTCTTGATTTCTCATAGTCATTAGCTCCCACCTGCTCCATTCTAATTTTTAATGCATTATTTTCTTCAAGGAGTTTTTAGACCTCATTTTCCATTTGGCTAAATCTGCTTTTTAAAGTATTCTTTTCTCCTCATTGGTTTCTTGGACCAAATGGGTTAGCGTATTTTTAAGGTGTTATTTTCTTCAACACTTTTTTGGGTCTCCATGCAAGTCAACATGCAAAATAGTGACTCATTTTTCATGATTTTCTCGCATCACTCTCATTTCTCTTTCAAATATCCCCTCTATTTCTCTTACTTGATTTTCAAAATATATTTTGAGCCCTTCCATGGCTTGAGATCAATTCATATTTTTCTTGCAGCCTTTGCAGGCAGGAGCTCTGACTTTGTTGTCTTTTTCTCATTGTATGTTTTGATTTTCCTTGTCACCAAAGTAAGATTCTATAGCCTGATATTTTCCCCAACTGTTCATTTTCCCAGACAATTGCTTGACTTTTTAGCTCTTTGTTAAGGTAGGATTCTGCTTCCAGTTTGGAGAATGTATTGTCTCAAGCTTTAAGGATTTTGTACAACTGTTTTCAGAGATATTTCTAGGGACCTGTAAATTTTCAGTGCTTCCAAGGTGGTATGACCAAAGGAGAGTTGTTTACTCCTCTCCTGGACTGTGCTCTGATCTGTGAGTGATTCTGTAAGCACTATTATCTGCCTTGGAACTCTGAGGAGGATTACCTTTCCACTGTTGCCCCAAGGTCCACCATGCCAGCACTCCTTCTTACCCCAGGACCACCACCCATGACAGTGACCTAAATCCAAGCATGGGCAAAACAAGAGATGCCTCAGTGACAGCAAAGAGATCCCTGCAGTACCCCTCTGATTGTACCCTTAATTCCTCTCTCATCTGTGGGCCAAGAACCACAGAAGCAAGGGAGACATTTGGAGGATAGCTCAAACAAGTCCCTGTTTTAACTCTACCATCTTTGCTCTTCTGCCCTACTTTACATCATCTTTAAGGAAAATTTTAGATTTGCCATATGTCGTACTGGAATTCCTGTAATAAATGAAGTAAGAATTTTAAAATGGTTATACACACACACACACACACATATATATATATATATATATGTACAGAGAGAGAGAGAGAGAGAGAGAGAGAGAGAGAGATTATATAAATGAAGAACTTTGGAAGAAAGAAGGATAAAAGAAATGAGAGATCTAGTGGGAAAAAATGGAAGGAAAAATATACAAGGGGGACACAACCTTAGGAAAGTAAGAGATTCCTCAAAAATGAAGTTAGACTAGATATCAATGACTATGCAAAACAATAGGAAATATAAAAACAAAATTAAAGGATTGAAAAAATTTCATGAAATATAAGGTACTTCTTATTAAAAACATTTTACCTAGAAAAGAGTTCAAGGAGAGAGAAGTTCAGAATTAGACTGCTTGAAAATCTCAACCACAAAAAAGCCTAGATACCATATTTCCAAAAAATTTTTGAATGAAAATTACACAGACCATTTAAAACTATTGGGCAGAAAAAAAAATAGAAAGAGTTTACCATTTACCTCCTTAAAAAAAAGAAAACTCCCAGGAACATTTTAGCCCAAATTCTGGTCTTTCAGGTAAATCAAAAAATACTTCAAATACTCATAAAAAATTAAAGTCCTAAGAAGCCATAGAAAGGATCACAAAAGACCTGACAGCCCCCACTATAAAGGAGAGGAGAAATTGAAATACTGTATTATAGAGTGAGAAAGTTAAAAACTTAAAACCAAAAATAACCTATTCAATAAAGCTTAATATAATCTTAAGTGAACTCCTAGGAATAATGAACTTTAATAAAATAGACTTGCAAAAATCCCTAGTAAAGATATTAGAGTAAATAGATATTTTGAATTGCAACCATAGGTGTCAAGATAAGCATAGAAAATCTATAAAAAAAGAAAGATATATTTAAGAAAATAGGATCTATATTGTGTTGATGTATTTATATTAAAATAGGGGAAGGAAAAGCATAATTTTTTACTTAAAACTCTTATTCTTTTTTCAAGGATCATAGAATGAGTAAATAAGAAACAGTGCCTGGCAGAAGTTTCTATATAAATTTTTAGATATTAAGGGAAAAAGGAAACAGAAGAATAACAGAATATACTAAGGAAGAAAGAAATAAGAATGTAGTAGAATTTACTATATTACATAATCAAAATGTTCAAGAAGAGATGACATGAAGGACGTGCGGTGGTGGGCTACATATGAACCTCAATTTCATTTGAACTATGAAAAGAAGGATCAAATACATATATAGAATGTTTTGTTTAGAAATCCATTAAATTCAGTAAGGAATTGCATGGGGACAGGAAGAGGGGAAAGGGAGACAAAGGATAGTTTAAGGGAGGGATTAATCATAAACAAAATAAATGCCATCTTTGGTAAAGTGGAAGGAAAACAGGAAAAAAATGTAAAAGCCTGTGACTAGGTACTAAGCAAGGGAAAGAAAAGTGAACAGAAATATGAAAAACATCCTTTACCAACCATTGTGCAAAAAAATTATATTCAATGAAGAACTTTAGAGGAAAGGATTAAAATTAGAGAAAATATAGTTCTAAAGAATCCATAGGTCAAAGAGCAAATCATAAAAACTATAGAAAATGACAATGAGATGAAATATACCAAAATTATTATGGTGCAAACAAAGTCAATCTGAAGGGAAAGTTTATGTATTTAAACACTTTCATCAACAACAAAAACAAAAACGTCTTAGCAAATTAAGAAGATTACAATAGATTCACTCTAGTTGAACCTCTAATCCTGAGAATACAATAGAACTAACTAAAGAAAAAAAAAACAGTAAATTAATAAATATAACAAGAAAATTATTCTCAAAAAAATAAATAAATCATTAGCTAATCTGATAAGTGGAAAAACAAATTGACCACATAAAAAGGAAAATGAAGAAAGCATAACAAATTAAGAAAAATAAAGGACATTATTAGAAACTTCTGTTCAGTTGTATAACAATAGATAAATTAAATTAAATGTATAAATACATACAAAGATAGAGAACACAAAAATTAACACAAAATGTAAATAACCAAAAGTAAAAAATAATATGAACAAACCATAAATATATTTCAGAAGTAAGATTTAGGGAAGACTATGGAATGAGTGATAGATAAAGCTTCTCTTGCAGGGAAAACAAAAGAAAAGAAGACAAAGTATTTTTAAAAGGCACACAAAAGAAATGAAAGAATTTTAGACAGAAATATAGAAAAGCAGGACAGCTTTGAAAGTAATAGCTTTAATTTACTTTATGCACACATATATAAACACATATATACATATTTATATATGTGTGTGTGAGGCTGTGTATATATTTACAGATAGATGGATAGATGGATAGATGATAGATAGATAGATAGATAGATAGATAGATAGATAGATAGATAGATAGATA
>NW_027185655.1:85207982-85211148 GCF_028583685.1 Petaurus breviceps papuanus | reverse complement strand
ATAGATAGATAGATAGATAGATAGATAGATAGATAGATAGATAGATAAAGCTTTCCTGGATGTAATATAGATTCTTAGTTTCACATATAATTCATTTTTTTCTTTTCTAATTTGTTCATGGAGTTTTTCTCTTTTTTGGTGTTCATTAAGTTAAAAATAAAAAAGATGAGTATGACAAATTCATTAAACTAACAATGGCTATCTGTAGAAAAAAAATTGTCCACCAAGAGTGGACTCTGGTGTCTGATTCCAGATTCCCAAAGCTACTCCAACAGAGAAACTGTTTGAGTTATCAAAGTTTCAGGCATGTGTCACAAAAATGGACTTGTATTTGCCATATTTACCAGACTAAGCCTTGTGCCTAGATTTCCTGGCAGGTAATGAAATGCAATTCATGAAGAGATTTATTGAAGTAGGCAGCAGTTAGCTGTGAGCTGAATTGCTCTTTTGAAACTCCTTCGCTAATGAAATTATTAGTCACTTAGAATATTGAAGAGAAGACAAGATAACTTAGAAAACAAATAACTGATCCCTGGTGCCCATAGAAACTCAGAATTTCTAAAACGTGGGAAATATTTGAAATATCAACACATTTTTCCTGAAAAAATTTGAAATAATCTTTGAAAAGTAAAGGAGGGAATCTCTAGTTCATATGCAAATATTCTCAGATATATAAAGAGCTCTGTAAATTATTGAATGTGTAACCTTAGGAAAGTCATTTAACATCACTGGGCTTTAGGAACCAGATAATAAATTATATCCTTCTAATTGTGTACCTGAGTCCTCTTTTTCTTTTTTTTTTTTTTTTTAAGCAATCAGGGTTAAGTAACTTGCTCAAGGTTACATGGCCAGTTATTTCTAAATATCTGAGCCCTGATTTGATCCCTAGGTCATCCTGACACTGGGGCTGGTGCACTTACTTGCTGAGCCACTTGGCCACCCCTTGGGTCCTCTTTTTCAAAGATGCCAGGAGCAGGAATAAAATCAAGACTACTATTATTTCTGGAAAAGATCTATCATGTGATTTTTCCCATGCCTCTATTTCCTGTGCCTTCCCAAATCAAAACACCCTCTACTGGCCATTATTCCCCTATATTTGTGGCTTTTCCCTGCTAGAAAGTAAGGTCCTTGAGAGTAGAAACTGTCTTGTTTTTGTATTTGAATTTTCAGCACTTAGTATGGTGCTTAGAACATAATTGAGTACTTAGATCATAGTGATTAAAACATAGAAAGTAGTTAATAAATACTTTTCAGTCATTTATTCTCTAAAATTTTCACAGGTTCCTCTGGCAATTAAGAAGATTACAATAGATGGACTCTTGGATTGAGAACACAATAGAACTAACTTAAAATGTTTGTTGTTCAGTAGCTTTTTTTCAATTGTGTCTGATTCCCCATAATCCTATTTGGGATTTTCTTGACAATGATACTGGACTGGTTTGCATTTTCTTTCATTTTACTGATGAAGTAACTGAAGCAAAGAGGGTTAAGTAACTTGTCCAGTGTCACATGGCTAGAAAGTATCCAATACCACATTTGAACTCAGGTCTTCCTAACTCTAGGCCCAGCACTCTATCCACTGGGTGGATATCTAGCTGCCTTTGATTTAAAATGACTTTAATATTAAACCTTTGATAACTATGTATAATTACAATTTAATGAGAACCAGTCTCCCCACACTGTCCTCCTGTTCTTCTGGCCCCCAAATTTCAAAATCAATTTTGAAGTTCCAAAGCTCTCCAATAACATTTGAGTATAAAACCAATGGTGTAGGTAGCAGACACAGCGGACAGAGTATGGGACCTGGAGTCTGAAAGACTTGAGTTCAAATCTGACCCTGGACAAGTCACTTAACCCTTTTGGGCTCAGTTTCATCATCTATAAAATGAGCTGGAGAAAGAAATGGAAAACTTAGAGAGTATCTTTGCCCTGAAAACCCTGAAAGGGGTCATGAAGAGTTGGATACAACTAAAAACATATAAGCAACAATAATAAAACCAATGCTCTTTAAAATGTACTTCTCTTCAAAGCATCATGGTAATAAATTCTATAAAGGCTAAAAAAATAAATCTCATGTTCAAATCCCTAATGAAGAATTGCTCCTAATGTGAGCCTTAAAATTTTGGGGGTTTTATGTTTACTTTGGTCTATTTTCTTCTCCTTTCTCTTTTATTTGGGGTGGAGAAGGAGAGTGAAGAATTTCAAAAGGAGAGGTCACCTCATTTCCAAAGAGTTCTATCAAAATATGTTAACACAGAGTAAGTAGAGCTATCATTGTTGTGTTATCTATTAAAGCACCTTCAGAGATGCCATATCCAAAAGAGAAATATGTTTAATAACTCTGTTTCCTAATGAAAATTTGTCTTGGTTTTTTGTTGTTTTTTGGGGGGGGGTTGTTTTTTAATGTTTGTTTTGTTTTTGTTTCTTGGAGTTCACTGGCCTTAAAGTGCCAAAAAATATGTCAAGGTGGGAAAAGTTATTTTGCAGCTGATCAACTTCAAACATAAAACTTAAAAAATAAAGCACTGATAAGTGTTTTTTTTTAATTCCTAAAAGAATAACAAAATAAAAGACCAAGAGACTCCTAATAATTTTTCTCATTGAGAGCATTGAATAATGCCTGCTTTTCTCTATCTGATAGAATGTTTTGCTTTGTCTGGTAGGTTATTCCTTTTGCTGGGGAATAAAAGCATATTTATGTTAGATAAAACTAAAGGGAAATGAAAAAACATCCATTCCCTTCAAATCTTATTTTTACACCTCAAAGGACTTATTTCACACTTCTGGGTCCTAATTAGGAAGCATTTTTTTTAATGCTTTATTAACTTCTGATTTACATCATTCGTTTCCACCAGATTTTGAGTTACAAATTTTCTCCCCGTTTTTCCCCCACCCATCCCCCCAAAACAGCAGTCCCACAGGATATCCCCACCTCCAATCTGCTCTCTCCCATATTTTCTCCCATACCCATTTCAACTTTTCCAGTGGATCTCTATGCCTCAGTGCCTGTATATCTTTTTTTTTCTTAATAACATGTAAGATGGTATTAATAATAGTATACATACACACACACACACACACACACACACATATATATATATATATTTGAATATTTGATTTTAAAACTTTCAATTCCAGATTCATTCCCTTCCCCCCCCCCCCCCCC
>NW_027185655.1:85197599-85207882 GCF_028583685.1 Petaurus breviceps papuanus | reverse complement strand
CAGCCTGCCCTCCCTTCCATCATCCCCCCTCTCATCCCCTTCCCCCCCATTCTCCTGGAGGGTGAGATCCCCTATTTAGTGTGTATTTACCTCCCTCCTCAAGCCAGATTCAATAGTAATAAGGTTGACCCATTCCCTTTTGCCTTCCTATTCTTCCCCTCCATTGTAACCACTTTCCCTTGCCTCTTCTGTATGAGATAGTTTGCCCCGCTCTGTCTCTCCCCATCTCCTCTCATTATATTCCTCTCACCTCTTAATTTCACCTTTTAAGTATCATCCCTTCCTGTTAAATTGGTCCCGTGCCCTCTATCTATGTATACCTGTAAACGTATATACACACATTCACATATGTATTCATATGCCCGCATACCCTCATATAAAGACATATATATATATATATATATATATATATATATATATATTTCTAATCCCTGCAATTACTGAGAAAAGTTTCATAAGTTACAATTATTGTTTTTCCATGTAGGAATGTTAATAGTTCAACTTTGGCCAGGTGGCTCAGCGAGCAAGAGCACCGGCCCCAGTGCCGGAACGACCCGGATCAAATCCGGGCCCAGACACTCATCACAACACCCAGAAACAACAACTGGCCATGTAACCCCGAGCAAGCCACTCAACCCCGATTGCTTTAAAAAAAAATAGTTCAACTTTGCTAAGTTCCTTATGATTTCTTTTCCCTGTTTACCTTCTCATGCTTCTCTTGCTTCTTGTATCTGAATGTCAAATTTTCTATTCAACTCTAGTTTTTTCAGCAAGAATGCTTGAAAGTCCTGTATTCCACTGAATGACCATATTTTCCCCTGAAATATGATACTCAGTTTTCCTGGGTAGGTGACTTTTGGTTTTAATCCCAGCTCCCTTGACCTCTGGAATATCACATTCCAGGCCCTTCGATCCCTCAGTGTAGAAGCTGCCAGATCCTGGGTTATACAGATTATGTTTCCACAATATTCAAATTGTTTCTTCCTGGCTGCTTGTAATATTCTCTCCTTAATCTGGGAATTCTGGAACCTGTCTATAATATTCCTAGGAGTTTTCTTTTTGGGATCTTTTTTAGGAGGTGATCGGTGGATTTTTTCAACCTCTATTTTGCCCTCTTGTTCTAAAACATCAGGGCAGTTTTCTTTGAGAACTTCCTGGAGGATGCTTTCCAGGCTCTTACTTTGGTCATGGCTCTCAGGCAGTCAAATAATTTTTAAATTATCTCTCCTGGATCTATTTTCCAGGTCAGTGGTTTTTCCCATGAGATATTTCACATTGCCTTCTATTCTTTCATTTGTTTGGATCTATTTAACAGCATCTTGATTTCTCATAAAGTCATTAGCTTCCATTTGCTCCAATCTAATTCTGAAGCAATGATTCTCCTCAGTGAGCTTTTGAGATTCTTTTTCCATCTGGCAAATTCGACTTTTTAAGGCATTCTTCTCCTCATTGCCTTTTTGAGCCTCCTTTGCCATTTGAGTCAGTCTGTTTTTTAAGGTATTATTTTCTTCAGTCAGGTTGTTGACTCTCATTTCATAATTTTCTTGCATTGTTCTCATTTCTCTTCCCAATTTTTCCTCCACTTCTCTTATCTGCTTCTTAAGATCCTCTATGGCCTGTTACCAGCTTGTATTTTCCTTTGAAGCTTTTGGTGCAGGAGTTCTGACTTCACTGTTTTCCTCCTGTTCCATGCCTTGCTCCTTCTTATCCCCAAAATAGGAGTGTAATGTTGGAATCTTCTGTCTGCTTTGTTTCCTTTGCCTGCTCATTTTGCCACTCAATTACTTGACTTTTGGGCTTTTTGCCAGAGTAGGACTCTGTCACCAGACAGGGGAGTTTTCGTCCCAAACGCTGGGGTTTTCTCAGCTGCCAGAGGTATTACATGGGTACCCTCTCTGAGGTCTCCACACACTCTGGCAGGCTGGACACACACCCCAGGACCTCCACCCTAGACTGCAATCCAGATCCAAGCAGGTTAAAGCAAGAGCGATTACCCCTCAGACTGGTGCTTGGTCCCCCTACACTCTGTAGGCCAGGAGCTGAAGCCGCCACGTGGTGCTGGCAAGCTGTGCTGGTGTCTCAGTGGTTTCTCGCCCCAGGGGTAAAAGCCACGCACTCCCAGTTACTGGGTCTCAAAGTCCAGACTGCACTGGCCTCTCACCTTGTCCTTCACATCTATGTATTGATAAATCTGGAAACGGCCACAGCTGCTGCTGATCTGGAGTCCCTCTGGCTGGCGTCTGGTCAGGCCCTCCCTGGGGCTAAAGCCTCGGCGTGGTGCTGGGCTCGGCTCCCAGAGCTTTGCGCTGGCCGATTCCTGCCGGCCTGCCGGGCTGTTTTCAGCAGGAGGTTAGCTTCTCTGCGTCATTTTGTGGGTTCTGCAGCTCCAAAGTTTGTTTAGAGTCCCCTTTTTACATGGATTGGGGAGGGTGGAATCTGGAGCCGCGGGAGGGTCGTGCTTGTACTCCGCCATCTTTTCTCCTCCCCCCTAGGGAGCATTTTCTTTGTCCATTCCCAAGCTATGTGTCAACCACATATTACAAATGATCAGTTGACACTGATGACAACTCCTCCCTAACCAATTCAATGTGAAGCTTACCCAGGAATGAGCCTATCACTTGTTAGTGTGCTAGTATCCTAAGACTAAACTATTTTGCTACTTTTAATAAGACCCAATGCTTTTTTAAGTATGTTATCAGTTGTATATTATTATAAATTTAAATGAGACTAGTGATAATATGATTTTGAATTAAGTAGGAAAATAAGTAAAACTTCAGAACTAAATCCACAAACAAGGGGACAAGGGAAGGGAAGATGCACTATACAATGCCTACCATGTATCCTGAACTGTGCTTAGTCCTTATAAATATTATCTCATTTGATCATACCAGCAATTCTGTGAGGGTTGTACTTTCATCATCATTAAAGTCTATTTGCCATCAGGAAACAAAAGTGATAAAGACCTTTTAATATACATATGACACTGGAGAAAGTTATATTTAAGAAAAAGGTGTATTGTCTAGGACAGAAAACAAGATTTGGAATAAAGCAGACATAGATTCCTATCCTGCCTCAGGTAGTTACTAGCTCTTTGACGCTGGAGAAAATACATTATATCTCTGTCCTTCAGTTTTCTGCTCAATAAAATAAGAGTGTTAGACTTTCAGCTATAAATTTATCATTATATCATGTTTTATATGCTTCAGAATGACAATTTCACCATCCTCTAGAAATTTACTTTAAAAAGTATTTATTTATTTTTAGTTTTTGACAAAGCAAAACAAAAAACAAAAATAGTCTCCTTAACTCTGCATTCAGGCTCCATAGTTCTTTCTCTGCATGTTGATAGCATTTTCCATCATGACTCCTTTGCAATTGTTTTAGGTCCTTGCATTACTGAGAAGAGCTAAGTTTATCAAAGTCAGTCATCACACAATGTGGCTATCACTGAATACAATGTTCTCTTGGTTCTGCTCACTTCATTCAGAATTAGTTCATAAAAGTCTTTCCAGGTTTTTCTGAAGTCTGCAGGCTCATCATTTCTTATAGCACAATACTATTCAAATACATTAATATACTACAACTTGTTCAGTCATTCTCCAATTGATGGACATACCCTCAGTTTTCAAGTCTTGGCTGACACAAAGAGCTGGTATAAATGTTTTTGTGCATGTGGGTTCTTTTCCCATTTGTATGTTCTCTTTGGAGAGAGAACTAGAAGTGGTATTGCTGGGTCAAAGGGTATGCAGAGTTTTATATCCCTTAGGGCATAGTTTCAAATTGCTCTTCAGAATGGTTGAATCAGTTCACAACTCCACCAACAATGCATCAGTGTTCCAATTTTTCCATATCTTCTCCAGTATTTGTAATTTTCCTGTTTCATCATGTTAGCCAATCTGACAGGTGTGATATTGTACCTAAGAGTTGGTTTAATTTGCATTTCTCTACTCAATAGTGATTTAGAGCATTTTAAGAAATTTACTTTTTAAAGTAACAAAGATGTGAATTAAGTATTTATTTTTATAAAAATTCAGAAATGTAATAATAAAGTGAAAGCTATTTGTGCTATTATCTTCATTTAGAGTGAATAAAAGGTAAAATTATTGTAGCACATATTTTAAATTAAAAAAACCTGTCAAGAACCTATATTTGAAAACCACCTGTCAAAAATATCATGTTGTCTTTATTTTTTTTTCCAGAACAGCAATTACCCTTTTAATGTAGATCTCTTACATTAAGCTGTCAAACTGATCTTCCTAAAGCACTGGTCTGATCATATTACTCCCCCTATTCAATAAACTCCAGTGGCTCCCTATTACCTCCAGGATTAAATATAAAATTCTCAATTTGTCTTTTAGAGCCCTGTATAACTTGATCCCTTCATAACTTTCCAGTATACCTTGGTCTCCTCCACATAGTTTTAGAACCAGTGACATTGGCATCTTTACTGTTCCTTAAACAGGACACTCATTTCAAATCTGAACATTTTCAGTGGCCTAGAATTCTCCCTCTCCTCAGCTTCCTAGCTTAACTGGCTTTGTTCAAGTCAAAGCTTAAGGGCTTCCCACTCTGAGAAGTCTTTCCCAGTTGTAATTAATCTCAATGCTTCTCCTCTGAGACTCACCTCACTATTTATCCTGTATTTATGTTGTCTGTATGTTGTTATTTGCATGTTATCTCCCCAATTTGACTGTAAGTTCCTTAAAAGGAATGATTGTTTTTCTCCATATCTCCAGTACTTGTGTCTGGCCCATGAAAAGGGTTTAAAATGCTATTACTAATCAATACATCCACCCTTTCTATAAATTTCCTGTTTATTTTACTTATGACAGGGTTCTTATGTTAGCAGGACAAATTAGGTTAGACTTGATGTGTCTGAGTATGTCCCTCATTTTCTCATTACTACACCTTTGCTAATACTTTGACCACTGTCTGGAATGTTCATCTTGGACTGTGAAAATCCTACCCATGCTTCAAATACAACTCAAATCTTATTTGCACTTGAGATTAAAAAAAAAAGATTCTTCTAGCCTTTAAAGCTATATAAAACATTTCACAAGCCAACTTGAAACTATCATTTTCAGACTTATTTCACATCACTCCCCCTTTTATATATTAATCTCTATGTAATGCCAGTCAAATGGGCTAATTTGCCAACCTCCATCCATGACATGACATCTTCCACTTTCATGCCTTTCCACAGGTTTTTCAGTATGTATGGAGTGTTCCTCATCCTTATCTACTCCTAATTTCTTTCCAGGCTCATCACAAGTGCCATCTCCTAAACAAGAACTTTACTGAACCCTCCACCTACCCAGTTCTTAATGCTTTCTAATAACAACATTACTTTGTTTTTACTTGGCATGGTTTTTGGATTTACTTAGTTATGTCCACTGTTTGCACTCACCAAACTGCTGGACAACTTCTAGGCAGAAACTGGGCATAGACCATTATCTAACACCACATACCAAAATCAAGTCTAAATGGGTGCATGATCTAGGTATAAAGGTTGATACTGTAAGCAATCTTGGAAAGCAAGGAATAGTTTACCTGTCAAATCTGTGGAGAGGGGAAGAATTTATGACCAAACAAGAATTAGAGAGCATTATAACATGCAAAATGAATAACTTTGATTACGGGAAATTGAAAAAGCTTCTGTACAAAGAAAGCCAATGTAACCAAGATTAAGAGGGAAGTAGGAAATTGGGAAATAATTTTTACAACCTATGTCTCTGAAAAAGGACTCATTTCTAAGTTATACAGAGAATTGATTCAAATCTATAAGAATTCAAGTCATTCCCCAATTGATAAATGGTCAAAGGATATGAACAGGCATTTTTCAGAGGAAGAAATTAAAGATATCTATAAGCACATAATGAAATGCTCTAAATCACTATTGATTAGAGAAATGCAAATCAAAATAACTCTGAGGTACCACATCTCACCAGTCAAATGACAAATGCTGGAGAGGATGTGGACAAATTGGAACACTAATGCATTTGCTGGTGGAGTTGTGAACTGATCCAACCACTCTGGAGAGAAATCTGGAATTTTGCCCAAAGGGCTATAAATAATTTCATACCCTTTCATCCAGCAATACCACTTCTAGGGTTGTATCCCAAAGAGATCATAGAAGTGGGGAAAAGACCCATATGTACAAAAATATTTATAGCAGCTCTTTTTGTAGTGGCAAAGAATTGGAAATTTAGGGGGTGCCCATCAATTGGGGAATGGCTGAACAAGTTGTGGTATATGCATGTCATGGAATACTATTGTGCTATAAGAAATGAGGAGTAGATGGAATTCATATTTAAATGGAGAGGCTTATACAAACTGATGCTGAGTGAGAAGAGTAGAGCCAGGAGAAATTTGTACACAATTACAGACACAACATATGTGTGATGACCAACTTTGATAGACTGGACTTTTCTCAGCAATCCAGGGTTATAAGTCAACCCCAAAAGACTCATGATGGAGACAAATGTCTACATCCAGAGAAAGAACAGAGTTTGAACCCAGACTGAAGCAAACTCCCTGCTTTTTTTTTCTTTTTCTTGTTCGGTTTTGTTTCCTCTTTCCCATTTTTCATTCCATCTGATACAGTCCTTCTTTATAAACTGACTAATGCCTAGTGTGAAAATACTAGCAGATATTATATTTGATTTTATGCCACCATGGGGGTGGGGGGAGGGGGAAGCGAAAAAAATTGAAACTTAAGGAATTGTGGAAAAGAATCTTGTAAACTAAAAGTAAACAAGTTAATAAAGACCCCCCCCCCCAAAAAAAAAGAAAAAAATCACAAAAAAAAGAATTGCCCAATACAAAACATGTGTCACTATTTTCATGGCAATTTACTTCCTGCTGCTGTTAGTTAAATGTAATCACATTAGCTATTAAGCTACCTAGTGAGATCCTTATGGAAATGGCATAGGAAATAAGAATACAAAGTTTGGTTGACACAGATACGGTCCTACAGTAGAGAGCTCTGTGCTTCCAAGAAACAGAATGAATGGAATGACATACCACTAAAAAGAAATTTTGGTCTTTTTATGATTTTACTTAGCATCAAACCCTTTCTGAATATACCTATGACAATTTTTCCTACTTGGAAAAACCCCCACAATGGAGCTTAACTGAGCTAAGGGTATTGAACCAAATGGATAGCTATGGAGGGTGAAGTAATGAGTTCTTATACAAAGTATAAATCAGTTCATCAAAGCATACAATTTTCTCCTTTATTTCTTTCTCATGGTTTTTCCCTTTTCTTCTGATCTGTCCTTCATAACATGACTAATGTAGAATTATGTTTAATATGATTGTATAGTTATAGCCTATATCAAATTACATGTTATCTTGAAGAGAGGAGAGGGGAGTGAGGTAAAAATAGTGGAACTCAAATTCTTATCAAAGTAAATGTTGGAAACTAAAAAAAATAAATAAATAAATTTAAAAGGATAATGAAAATGGAAGAAAAAAGGAAACAAACAAAAATGAAAGCCTAACTCAGAAGGAAGGGAATCATATGAATTTGCTAAAATGGGGAAAGGGTTATTAGACACACAATGCCAACAGGCCAGTAAATGTACTAATTTTGATTCATGAGTTTGTTATGGTCTAACCTTCCCCGAATCATTATGAGAGGACAAACTTGTATGTACCTTATGTATGGAATGAAGGATAGGACAGTTTAATTTAGTGGTGTACATAAAATATTTAGGATTTTAAACTCAATTTCCTCATTTTCTCTCTACCTATAATATTAAAAAGAAAATATATTCACATACATTTTATTTTGTTTCAAATATTTTGGTAAATGCACCTTGTATTTCCTTGGTTCTACATTTAGTTTGTTGTTTACCCATTTCTAATTTACCCATCCAACCTAACTAGTCACTGTTCTTCAGCATATACTTCTTCTCTAGCTAAACTGGTGTAATGCCAAACAAAGGCAACTTCCAAGGTTCAGAATACCAGCATAGCAACTCTCCATTTTATTCAGTGACAAATTAAGGCAAAACATTCACAGAACTGGGAAAATCAAAATACATCATTCACTACATGTAATTCAATAATTTCCAAGTACTACTTCAGGAGTACTATAGCAGTACATTCATTTAGTCAATCACAAAGTCCTCTTCTCAAATGGAGATTAGTTTCCAATCATAAACAAAGTACATTCATTTGGTCAGACACAGAGCACAAAAAAGTCAAAAGTGTCCCACCCCTGGATCACAACTGAATTACAATTATCATCTTAAGCACCTTCCCAAAAGGGGCAGTAGAGAGCACAAAGGCCATCTACCCCTGAGCTACAACAATGTTAAGATATCATCACAGCATTTAATACCCAAAGAGAGGTCTTTCATTCATCTTGACCCAAGGCAAGTTCTCAGCAAACTCTCTTCCTGAGGAGACAAAGCTTAATAAGGCCACAAGATACATTGCCATTGTCCTCATCAATTCATTCTCTGCATGCAGAACAGTCTCAGGACCCCTAAAAACATCAGCAAGACCCTCTTCCAGGATTTTTGTAAACATACAACAAGAAAATCCTTCTTCAGGGCTTCTGAACCAACAGCAAGGTTCCAGAACTTCTGCAACAGCAGCATTATACTTCACCAGCAGACAAATCTGGCAAAACAACATCAAAACAGACAGACAAAATACTGGCATCACAGCCATGTCTTCTCAGTCCTTGGCAGCTCCAGGTGGCAGCTCTCAAAAGTCCTGGTTTTCAAGTCCTTTCTACAATGTCTTGTACCTAGAAATGAATTTTCTAGTTTGGATCTAATCAAGGCAGAGTATTCTTGGACAGTCACTTCCTGTGTTATAATCACTGCTTAGTGTAGCATTGTGTTTCATTTCCCTGCCTATAAGGAGCTTACAGTCTAGTGGGGGACACAACATGCAAATAAATATATACAAAGCAAGATTAATAAAAAAAACTTTTAAAATAAACCATTAATAGGAAAGAACTTGAATAGGAAGACACTAGAATTAAAAGGAATTGGGGAAGACTTTCTGTAGAAGATGAGATTTTAGTTTAAACATAAAGGAAAACAGGGAGGACCTTTCTGAATGGAGGAGTGAGAACATTCTACGAATGGGGGAACAGCTACAGAAAATGCTGAGAGCTGAGAGATGGAGTGTCTTGTCAGTAGAATAGCCAGGATGTGTTTCATTTGATTGAAGAGTATATGGGGAATAAGGAGTAAGAAGACTAGAAAGGTAGGAGGCAGTCCACTCTAATTTTGGATAGCTCAAATTTTAGAATGTTTTCCTTACATCAAGCTCACATTGGCTTCTTTGCATCTTCTACCCTTTCTCCTTGTTCTTTTTGCTCCAAAAGAAAATCTAATCCCTCTTGCATAGGATATCCCTTCAAACACTTGACTATACAGATGATGCCCTTCCCCCCAAATCTTCTTTTCTCAAGATCCTTCAACAACCCTCATTTGTCATGTACTGAATGTCCTTCATCATCCTTGTTACTCTCCTCTGGAATGCTTCAATTTATCAAGTACCTTCTTAAACCATGTAATTCAGAATTGAACACAATACTCTATTTGGGGCTAGATAGAGGCAGAGTACAGTGAGATGATCACCTCCTTATTCTTAGTATTTATAGCTTTCTTATTCAGCCAAAAATCACATTAGGTTTTTTTTGCTGCTATGTCACATTGCTTACTCATATTATACTCATATTATTATAAGTACACTTAAAGCTGTAGATATTTCTCAGAGTAACTGCTTTCTATGCCTATCTCTTCCCATGTTGTATTAGGAAATTGAGTTTTTATATCCAAGTGCAAGAGTTTATATTTATCCTTATTGAATTTTAACTTATTAAGTACAGTCTAATGATTTTACCTGTCAAGATCCTGACTCTATCATTTACTATTTACTATTTCTTTTAGCTTCATGTCATCTACAAATTTGATGAGTAAACCATCTATGATTTAGACAGGTCATTGATTAAAATGTAAAACAGCATAGGGCCAAGCATAGATTGCCTGGGGTACTCCACTGGAGAGCTCCTGCCAAGTTAACATTGGAACAATTATTCCTGAGTGTTCTATCCCACCAGTGTTGAATCCATCTGATTTTATTATCTATATCACTTAATCATATCAATAAGTATAGTATGGGAAACTTTATCAAAAATATTTAGTACTTTTGCTTTATACAAAGTAAGCACCTAATACTTTCTCCTTCCCTCTCTACTTGCTTCCTTCTTTCCTTCCTTCCTTCCTTCCTTCCTTCCTTCCTTCCTTCCTTCCTTC